>NC_135971.1:5536558-5578225 GCF_053455715.1 Rhinoraja longicauda | reverse complement strand
CCCTGGTTTTATTTCTGCGCTCACTGGGGGTTTTTTACGACGCGGAATTTGGGGATTAAATGGGAGCCGTTCAGCGCCGACCTGTTGTCCACCGGGTTTCTGCCCCACAGCCCCTGAGCCCCGCTCCTGACGCCGGTCCCGGGACCCGACCCTTTTACACACCCGGAGCGGAACCGGAGCAGATTCTCAGCCACTGGTCTTTACGCCAAGTCCAGAAGAACGGATAAAGTTTCTCCGTGAATTTATTCCCAGTGAAGGTGTGGAGATGGGACTTGGTGTCCGCGTCGTAAAATGAAACTGTCCCGGACTCGTAACTGAGATAAACTCCACCCTCCTGGGGATGGGACGGGCGGGGAGACGGGATGGAGAGGAGGTGAATGCAACAAACTTGTCATCCCGCCTCTCGATCCTCCAGACTCCAGTCTCCGGGGTCAGGTCGTCCCGTCCCTTCCTCTCCACAGACTCTGCGGCGACTCCCAGACTCCAGCCCTCACTCCCCGCCACCTCCACCTCCCAGTAATGTCTCCCCGATGTGAATCCCTCCGATCCCAGCACACAAGCCCAGTACGTAAACCTCTTCCCGTGTCAGGGAGACTCCTCCCGGTCCCGGTCACTCTCACCCTCTTCCGATCCTCAGACACCTCGAGCTGCGCATGCGCTGTTTCCACATCCAGGGTGACGGAGACTGGGGGGAGAAGCAGAGAATCAGAGAGTCCCCGGGGGTCGGGGGGAGATTCGGGGGAGATTCGGGCAGCGCGGCCCCGGCACCGGGGGAGAGGCCGCTCGGCCTCGGGCACAGGCGGGCGACAACTGAAACCCTGCCCGGGGTTTCACCCACAACCACATCGGGTGGACAACAGACATCTCCACCGGAGTTTTTATCCGGGATGGAGAGGGGAATTTCGTGAGGTGGGGGAGGGTGGACGGGAAGGACGAGTGCGGAGAGTGAGGAGAATTGCCAGATTGCGGTGGGGATGGGGGAATGAAGCGGGCTATTCAGATATGGAGGCAGATCGGAGCAAGATGATATTGAGGTGAGTGGTAATTTGAGGTTGTTAAAGAGGATGTAGAGGTACGTGGTGGGGTCGTCATGATCACAGTGAAAGGGGGCAGACACGAGGGGCCAGATGACCTGCTCCTGTGTTTTTTGAGTGGAGGGTGAGACAAAGGGAAGGGTGGGTTTGTTAGTCAATTGGAGTGGGTGCAAAAGGGTTTACAACAACTTCATCAGGTCTGAAGGCTGGGTTATCAGGTGAATTTGGACAGTCATAAGGTCATAATGTCATAAATGAAAGTATTCAAATGAGGCCATTCGGCCCATCAAGTCTACTCCACCATTCAATCGTCCCTGATCTATCTCTCGCTCCTAACCCTTCCTCCTGCCTTCTCCCCATAACCTCTGACACCTGTACTAACCCAGAATCCAGCTATCTCTGCATTAAAATGTGGGATCTGGGACCATGGACACATCTGGTCACAGAAGGTTCGAGCCCCCGACCGCTGGAGGACAAAGCAGGGAGGGATTGAACTATTTTTCACCTTCCACCACAGTGAGGAATGTGGAGGGGTCACTGTGGTGGATGTTTACGTTAAAATGTATTTTGTGTGTCCTGTTGCTTTTTACTGTTATGACTGTATGGCAAATGAAGTTCTTCGTATGTTGCAAAACATACTTGGCTAATAAAGTTTTATTGTGATTGTGATAAGGAGCCGTGTTAGGCGGGTAGGATGAAGCGGACTGGAGTAGCGAGGAAAGGAGGGGACCGCGTGGGATTGGAGGTGTCGGAAGAGGAGTTACAGTTTACCAAGGTACAGCGAAAATATTTTGTTGAGTGCTAACCAGTCAGTAGAACGACAATACATGATTACAATCAATACGTTTGCAGATACATGATGTGGGAATAATGTTTAGTGCAATGTAAAGCCAGCAAGGTGCGATCAAGGATAGTCCGAGGATCACCAACGTGGAAGATAGTAGTTCAGCACTGCTCTCTGGTTGTGGTAGGATGATTCAGTTCCCTGATAACAGCTGGGAAGAAACTGTCCCTGAATCTGGAGGTGTGCGTTTTCACACTTCTGTACCTCTTCCCTGATGGCAGAGGGGAGAAGAGAGAGTGGCCAGGATGAGACTGGTCCTTGATTATGCTGCTGGCCTTGCCGAGGCAGCGGGAGGTATAAATGGTGTCAGTCGCAGGAGTTTTGGGTTTGCGGGAGAGCAGGGAGGAGAATCCGGAACGGGAATGACGGACTGCGCTTCCTGCAAATTGGCATCAGGACCACGCGCAACTCCACCAACATCCAACAGCAGGGACAACACGCTGAACATCATTTAGATGCCAGCATACTACGGGAAACACGCGACTGCTTGTTCTGTGAGCAAAATCAAGCAATGGAGAACCTGCTTCCTGAGCTTTGCGGGCACCAGCAAGACAGGTTAGAGAATACAATTTACCGATTTACTTTCACCAGAGACATGCTCTGTTTTTGGACTGCCCGCGGTGCGTAGAACCCAACGCCAGTGTTCACTTTAGTAACAACGTTCATCCAACGTCTGTTGTGTGTACTGTGGTTGTGCTCAGTGAACTGACATCTCTACATACATTTTTAGGTATGTAAAGAGGGAAAAAATTGTCAAGGCAAATGTGGGTCCCTTGAAGACAGAAGCGGGGGAATTTATTATGGGGAACAAGAAAATGGCAGACGAGTTGAACCGGTACTTTGGATCTGTCTTCACTTAGGAAGATACAAGCAATCTCCCAGATGTTCTAGTGGCCAGAGATCCTAGGGTGACAGAGGAACTGGAGGAAATCCGCATTAGGCAGGAAATGGTGTTGGGTAGACTGATGGGACTGAAGGGTGATAAATCCCCAGGGCCTGATGGTCTGCATCCCAGAGTACTTAAGGAGGTAGCGCTAGAAATTGTGGACGCATTGGTGATCATTTTCCAATGTTCTATAGATTCAGGATAAGTTCCTGTGGATTGGAGGGTAGCTAATGTTGTCCCACATTTTAAGAAACGGGGAGGAGAAAAAACGGGAAATTATAGACCAGTTAGTCTGACATCAGTGGTGGGGAAGATGCTGGAGTCAATTATAAAAGACGAAATTGCGGAGCATTTGGATAGTAGTAAAAGGAACGTTCAGAGTCAGCATGGATTTACAAAGTGGAATTCATGCTTGACTAATCTGGAATTTTTTGAGGATGTAACTAGGAAAATTGACAGGGGAGAGCCGGTGGATGTGGTGTACCTTGACTTTCAGAAAGCCTTTGACAAGGTTCCACATAGGAGATTAGTGGGTAAAATTAGAGCACATGGTATTGGAGGTAGGGTACTGACATGGATAGAAAATTGGTTGGCAGACAGAAAGCAAAGAGTGGGGATAAATGGGTCCCTTTCAGAATGGCAGGCAGTGACCAGTGGGGTACCGCAAGGCTCGGTGCTGGGACCGCAGCTATTTACAATATACATTAATGACTTGGATGAAGGGATTAAAAGTACCATTAGCAAATTTGCAGATGATATAAAGCTATGAGGTTGCAGGGTGACTTGGACAGGTTGTGCGAGTGGGCGGATGCATGGCAGATGCAGTTTAATGTGGATAAGTGTGAGGTTATCCACTTTGGTGGTGAGAATAGGAAGACAGAGTATTATCTGAATGGTGGGTGACGTTTCGGGTCTAGACCCTTCTTCAGACTGATGGGTATCGACCCGAAACGTCACCCATTCCTTCTCTCCCGAGATGCTGCCCGACGTGCTGTTACTCCAGCACTTTGTGAATAAATACCTTTATTTGTACCAGCATCCGCAGTTATTTTCTTATATTATCTGAATGGTGTCAAGTTAGGAACAGGGAACGTACAACGAGATCTGGGTGTCCTAGTGTATCAGTCACTGAAAGGAAGCATGCAGGTACAGCAGGCAGTGCAGAAAGCCAATGGAATGTTGGCCTTCATAACAAGAGGAGTTGAGTATAGGAGCAAAGAGGTCCTTCTGCAGTTGTACTGGGCCCTAGTGAGACCGCACCTGGAGTACTATGTGTAGTTTTGGTCTCCAAATTTGAGAAAGGATATTCTTGCTATTGAGGGCGTGCAGCGTAGGTTTGCTGGAGCGACTAGGCTTGTATATATTGGAATTTAGAAGGATGACAGGAGATCTTATCGAAACGTATAAGATTATTAAAGGGTTGGACCGTTAGAGGCAGGAAACATGTTCCCAATGTTGGGGGAGTCCAGAACAAGGGGCCACGGTTTAAAAATAAGGGGTAGGCCATTTAGAACTGAGATGAGGAAAAACTTTTTCAGTCGGAGAGTTGGGAATCTGTGGAATTCTCTGCCTCAGAAGGCAGTGGAGGCCAATTCTATGAATGCAGTCAAGATAGAGCTAGATAGGCTCTTAAAGATAGCGGAGTCAGGGGGTATGGGGAGAAGGAAGGAACGGGATACTGATTGAGAATGATCAGCCATGATCACATTCAATGGCAGTGCTGGCTCGAAGGACCGAATGGCCTCCTCCTGCACCTATTGTCTATACTGTGGTTGTGTTCAGGGAACTGACATCTCCAGCGTATGAATACTGATATATATATCTTCAATCAATCAATCAATCAATCAATCAATCAATCAATCAATCAATCAATCAATCAATCAATCAATCAATCAATCAATCAATCAATCAATCAATCAATCAATCAATCAATCAATCAATCAATCAATCAATCAATCAATCAATCAATCAATCAATCAATCAATCAATCAATCAATCAATCAATCAATCAATCAATCAATCAATCAATCAATCAATCAATCAATCAATCAATCAATCAATCAATCAATCAATCAATCAATCAATCAATCAATCAATCAATCAATCAATCAATCAATCAATCAATCAATCAATCAATCAATCAATCAATCAATCAATCAATCAATCAATCAATCAATCAATCAATCAATCAATCAATCAATCAATCAATCAATCAATCAATCAATCAATCAATCAATCAATCAATCAATCAATCAATCAATCAATCAATCAATCAATCAATCAATCAATCAATCAATCAATCAATCAATCAATCAATCAATCAATCAATCAATCAATCAATCAATCAATCAATCAATCAATCAATCAATCAATCAATCAATCAATCAATCAATCAATCAATCAATCAATCAATCAATCAATCAATCAATCAATCAATCAATCAATCAATCAATCAATCAATCAATCAATCAATCAATCAATCAATCAATCAATCAATCAATCAATCAATCAATCAATCAATCAATCAATCAATCAATCAATCAATCAATCAATCAATCAATCAACCAATCAACCAACCAATCAACCAACCAACCAATCAATCAACCAATCAATCAATCAATCAATCAATCAATCAATCAATCAATCAATCAATCAATCAATCAATCAATCAATCAATCAATCAATCAATCAATCAATCAATCAATCTCTCTCTCTCTCTCTCTCTCTCTCTCTCTCTCTCTCTCTCTCTCTCTCTCTCTCTCTCTCGCTCTCTCTCGCTCTCTCTCTCTCTCTCTCTCTCTCTCTCTCTCTCTCTCTCTCTCTCTCTCTCTCTCTCTCTCTCTAAATTGTGCACTATATACCTCGCTGTCATCTATTCCAAGGTAACAATGATCTACTCTACATTTTGCTTAAGCGTCGTCCCCTTTGATCTCTCGTTTTCAAATCCATATGTATCGTTTCTCTCTCCACTGACTCTCAATTTGAAGGAGGGTCTCGACCCGAAATATCACCCATCCCTTCTCTCTAGAGATGCTGCCTGTCCAACTTGTCACTCCAGCATTTTTTGTCTATCTTCGGTTTATACCAGCATTTGTAGTTCCATCCCACACAATGAAGAATACTTGGCGAGTCGGATTTGAAGATAATTCCAAGGCATGATATCCGGACATTAAACGCAAGAGGGTATCAGTGAAACATAGAAATATAGAAACATAGAAAATCGGTGCAGGATTAGGCCACTCGGCCCTTCGTGCTTGCCAATTCCAGCCAATCTGACACCATTCAAATAATAATCTGCCTTATTGTCATTGACACCAAAGTGTCAACCTTGTGGCGGCGCCCGGGGGCTAGGCCACTCCCTTGGTCATTCCACTCGGCACTCAGTGGACGGGAGGGATTAGGTCACTTCCAGGGTCAGTTCCCTTGGGTCAGGTGGTCTGGGACTATAAAAGGTTTTGGGTGTGTCGACTCACGTGTTCTTGAGTGCAGTGTTTGTGTGCCTTGCGAAATAAAGTATAGCTACTACTCACCTGGCGTCTGGCCTGATTTCCGTGGTGACCGCACCCACTACACTGGTGACCCCGATTTTCCTTCGCAAGTCGCGATGGAACCGAACGCTCTACTACCCGACTCTTCCAGTCAGCCGCCTCTGGACCCTGCCGCCCGCGCCGCTCTCCACGCCGTGTCGGTGTGGCTGCCTCCATTGTGGACCGAGGACCCCGACTTCTGGTTTGACCAGGCCGAGGCACAGTTCGCCCTGCGGGGCATAACTGCCGACGCCACTAAGTACTTTCATGTGGTCAGCGCCCTCGACCCGGCCACCGCGCGCCTGGTCCGACCCTTCCTCCGCGACCCCCGGCGACCGATAAGTACGTGGCCCTTAAGGCCGTCCTCCTTCAGCAGTTCGGCCTCTGCGAGGCCGAGCGGGCAACCCGGATCCTCCGAATGCCGGGCCTGGGTGACCGCCGCCCGTCGGTACTACTGGCCGACATGCTGGCACTGCTGGGCGACTACGAGCCCGGTTTTCTTTTCAAACACGTTTATCTGATGCTGCTGCCGTCCGACCACCGCCAGCAGCTCCTCCACGACCCGTTCACCAACATGCAGGCGTTGGGCAGGCGCGCCGATGTGCTCTTGATGACCCGTCAGCTGTCCCTCGACGTGTTGGAAGTCCATCCGACGGCCGACGACTACCCGCAGGTAGGAGCCTCGATCGCCCGCATTACTACCGCTCCCCGACAGCCTTCCCGACGGTATCCGGTTTCAGCAGCTCACCCAGCCGGCGGCGCGTCTTTTACGCACGGCCCGCCTGCAGTTCCCCCACCCGCCACCGGAGGTCGTTGGTGGTCGGATCGGCCCGCACAGACGCCCGTTTTCACGGAAACCAGCAGAGGGGGCTGGTGCTACTTCCATCGGCGGTGGGGCCCTTCGGCCCGTCAATGCCGGCAGCCCTGTTCGTTCCCGGGAAACGCAGAGGCCGGCCGTCTGTGATTGCTTCGGCGGCCGGCCAGGTTCATCGTGTGTTTGCGTGGGACCGCCGCTCCAGGGCTCGTTTCCTTGTGGACACCGGGGCGGAGGTGAGCGTTGTTCCCCCTTCGCGTGCTGACCTCCGCAGTGGCAACCGCGGTCCCCTCCTCGCCGCAGCCAACGGGACTTCAATCCAATCATATGGGGTGCGCACGATCTCCCTCAACTTCGGGGCGAGCAGCTTCTCATGGCCATTCGTGATCGCGGATGTGTCCCAGCCGCTGCTGGGTGCGGATTTCCTACGGGCACATTCCCTGCTCGTGGACGTTAAGCGGCAGCGTTTAGTGCACTCTGTCACTCTGCAGCCCGTTTTCCTCCGCTTGGGCGACCCGGTCGTGCGTCCTGATGGGCCCCTGTCGTCCGTGGACGCCGCGTTCTAACGAATTCTGGCCGAATTCCCCGATATTCTGGACCCCCGGTTCCACTCCGCCGCCCCGAAGCATGGAGTGGTGCACCTAATTCCCACTCCTGGCCCGCCCTTGTAAGCCCGGGCGCGGCGTCTTCCACCGGACAAGCTCCGTCTCGCTTGGGAGGAGTTCCGCCTTATGGAGTCACTGGGGATCGTGCGCCGCTCAGACAGCCAGTGGGCGTCCCCGCTCCATATGGTCCCCAAGGCAGACAGTGGTTGGCGTCCTTGCGGGGATTACCGCCGGCTTAACGATGCCACAATCGCCGACAGGTATCCGGTCCCTCACATTCAGGACTTTAATGCACACCTGGCTGGGGCCACGGTATTTTCCAAGGTCGACCTGGTGCGTGGCTATAACCAGATTCCAGTCCACCCCGACGACATCCCCAAGACGGCAATCGTGACGCCATTTGGCCTTTTCGAATTCCTCCGCATGCCGTTTGGACTCAAGAACGCTGCGCAAGCCTTTCAGCGGCTTATGGACTGTGTGTGCCGTGGCCTGGAATTCGTGTTCGTGTACCTTGATGACATTTTGGTGGCGAGCCGCTCGAGACAGGAACATTTTGCCCATCTCCGCCAGCTATGCCAACGCCTTAGCGATCATGGGCTTGCCATCAACATCGCCAAATGCCGTTTCGGGGTGTCATCCATCGATTTCCTGGGCCACCGCGTGACCCCGCCCGGGGCGCTGCCGCTCCCGAACAAGGTGAACGCGGTGCGCCAGTTTCCACGCCCGACCACCGTGTGGGGCCTCCAGGAGTTTGTGGGGATGGTGGCCTTTTACCACCGATTTGTGCCGTCTGCAGCCCGGATCATGCGCCCGCTGTTCCACCTCATGGCGGGCAAGCGCAGGGAGGTCGAATGGACCGACGATGCGGTGGCGGCGTTCCAACACGCCAAGGAAGCCTTGGCTATGGCCACGATGCTCATGCATCCACGGGCTGATGCACCAACCAGCCTGACGGTCGACGCTTCGGAAGTAGCGGTTGGGGCGGTGCTCGAACAGCACACGGATGGGTGTTGGAAGCCTCTGTCTTTTTTCAGTAGGCACCTCAGCGGCGCACAGTGGAACTACAGTGCTTTTGACCGCGAGCTCCTTGCTCTTTACCTTGCGGTCCGCCACTTCCGCTATTTTCTCGAGGGGAGGACTTTCACCACGTACACGGACCACAAGCCCCTCACCTTTGCGTTCGCCAAGGTGTCCGACCCGTGGTCAGCTCGCCAGCAGCGGCAGCTGGCTTTCGTCTCGGAATACACTACCTCCATCTGTTTCATCGGCGGTAAAGACAACCGGGTGGCCGACGCCTTGTCTCGACCCGCGGTCCACGGCGTCCGGCAAGTGGCCGATGGCATCGACTACTCAGCCCTGGCGGCGGCCCAGTTGTCCGATAATGAGATGTCCGCCTACCGTACCGCCGTTTCGGGCCTGAGGTTGGAGGACGTTCCCTGTGGCACTGGGGGCGCGACGCTGCTTTTCAATGTGTCCACCGGGTAGCCACGCCCAATCGTGCCTGTTGCCTGGCGGCGCCGGGTGTTCGAGGTGCTCTACGGGCTGTCCCACCCTTCCATTCGGGCGACGACGACCCTCGTGGCTTCCCGTTTCGTTTGGCACGGGTTACGCAAGCAGGTTGGACATTGGGCGCGCACCTGCATCCCGTGCCAAACTGCAAATACAGCGGCATGTGCGTGCGCCGCTCCAGGAGTTCCCCGTCCCTCGCCACCGTTTTGACCACATCCATGTGGACATCGTGGGGCCACTGCCGCCTCCTTGGGGTTTCTCCTACCTCCTGACAATGGTGGACCGTTTCACGCGGTGGCCGGAGGCAGTTCCAGTGCCGGACACGTGTGCCTCTACTTGTGCCCATGCCTTGGTGGCAAATTGGATTGCCAGGTTTAGGGTTCCGCTCAACATTACGTCCGACAGGACGCCGCAATTCACCTCCGAGCTGTGATCATCCATGGCTGAACTGCTGGGGGTTAACCTGCACCGCACCACAGCGTACCATCCGCAGGCGAACGGCCTGGTGCAGCGTTTCCACCGCCAGCTCAAGACCGCTCTGAAGGCCCGGCTCGTTGGCCCGGACTGGGTTGACGCGTTGCCGTGGGTTTTACTGGGTGTCCGCACCGCCCCCAAGGAGGACTTGGCCACCTCCTCGGCGGAATTGGTGTACGGGGCTCCGCTGACGGTGCCCGGGGAGTTCGTTCCCTCCGCCCAAGGTCAGGCAGAACAGCCCTCGGCCGCCCTGCAACGCCTTCGGGGGACGGTGGGCTCGCTGGCGCCAGTGCCGACGTCTCGCCACGGTTCGGTGCGGTCACATGTCCCTTCCGCCCTGCAGGACTGCCCTTTTGTTTTCCTGCGTCGGGATGCCCACCGGACACCCCTTCAGCGGCCTTATGAAGGACTGTTCAAAATGCTTGAGCGGGGCTCTGCCACCTTCGTGTTGGACATGGGGGGGTCGTCCTGAGATGGTCTCTCTTTCGCGGCTGAAGCCGGCGCACGTGGACGTTAGCCAGCCGGTTCTACTGGCGCAGTCTCGCCGTCGGGGTCGTCCCGCGTCCCGGCCCTTACCCCTGGAGTTCCCGCGGCTCCCTTCCCCTGGCGGGGTGATTCCGGTTCCTGCGGACTGGCCGTTTCGTCCGTCCCCCTGTCCGTTTCGTGCCTTCGGTTCTTGGGGGGGGGGTCCTGTGGCGGCGCCCGGGGGCTAGGCCACTCCCTTGGTCATTCCACTTGACACTCAGTGGACGGGAGGGATTAGGTCACTTCCTGGGTCAGTTCCCTTGGGTCAGGTGGTCTGGGACTATAGGTTTTGGGTGTGTCGACTCACGTGTTCTTGAGTGCGGTGTTTGTGTGCCTTGCGAAATAAAGTATAGCTACTACTCACCTGGCGTCTGGCCTGATTTCCGCGGTGACCGCACCCACTACAACCCCATATTTATCCACATTAGACTGCATCTGCCATTCATCTGCCCTCTCACCCAACCAATCTATGTCACCCTGCAGCCCCGTAGCATCCTCCTCGCAGCTCACACTGCCATCTCGCTTTGTGTCATCCGCAAACTTGGAGATGTTACATTTAATTCCTTTGTGTAAATCGTTGATATATATTGTAAATAACAGGGCTCCCAGCACCGAGCCTTGCGGCACCCCACTAGTCACTGCCTGCCATTCTCAAAAGGACCCGTGAAGTGAGGGGGACCCCCGTTGGACAAAGGAAGTAATTCATGCCTGGAACCAGAGGCAGTTGAAGAGCCCAGTCCAGTATTAAATATACACTGTACAGGTAATTAACACTTTAATAACTCTAACGGTTTAAAAAAATGTTTTTACCTCTCTTATTACAATAAGGCACTTCGCTGAACAAAAATGGGCGATCGAACTTTCCAACGTCCACGGCACCGTCTGCTACTGACAGCGTGTTGATATCATCACTTATCCTGCATGAATTAAACACCCGGTTATAAGACCCGCATCAACAATTTCTGGCTTACTTTCCAAAACAGTGCAGAGAGTCTCACCTCCTCTTCTGACGAGTTTCCTCCTGAAATATAAAACATCAGAAAGATCAATTAATTTACACTGAGCGACCACATCGTGACAGCAGGAATATCAGCCAAATTGTCACAATTTTCCGACACATCCCAGCACTTAATGATGGCGCTGCGCCCTATCAGTGCAGTATTATGTATTAATTACATGTAAAGTGTATATTTAATACTGGTCTGATGGGGCGATTCAACCTCCTCTGGTTCCAGTCGTGAATTACCTCATTTTTCCAACAGGTGTCACCCTCTCTTCACTGTTACCCTCTTGCGTTTAATGTCTGTGTTACATGCCTTGGAATTTTCTTCTATCCTATTCGCCAAAGATCATGCATTGCCACTTCAAGCGCCCCCTGATTCGTCTTGCACCCTGTGGGTCAGCAAGAGGGACCCATAGCATCTACCAACCTTTGTCTCCACAGACATCATGTTGCCAGCTTGTGACTAGATGTTCATATCAGACTAAGAGAAGGCTTGGACAACCTGGAAAATATGACTGGGTCAATGTGATAAGTACAACTTCTCTTCCCGATAAAGATTCAGCTCACCCAGCGATTGAATGGGGTGTGCTAATGTGAGTGAGGCAGTAATATGGCCCCAGAACAAATAAATAATTTATTTGGAGACACAAGGTGCTGCACAGACTGGAATCATAATCAGGCCAGCCAGCATCTGAGGAGGGAAATGTACACATGACGCATGTGGTCAGGAGTCTCTTTCAATCTTCTGGAATAGATGGGAGAGACAATAGACAATAGACAATAGATGCAGGAGTAGGCCATTCGGACCTTCGAGCCAGCACCACCATTCAATGTGATCATGGCTGATCATTCTCAATCAGTACCCCGTTCCTGCCTTCTCCCCATACCTCCGGACTCCGCTATCCCTAAGAGCTCTATCTAGCTCTCTTGAAAGCATTCAGATAACTGGCCTCCACCGCCTTCTGAGGCATAGAATTCGGTAGATTTACAACTCTGACTGAAAAAGTTTTCCCTCATCTCTGTTCTAAATGGCCTACCCCATATTCTTAAACAGTGGCCCCTGGTTCTGGACTCCCCCAACATTGGGAACATGTTTGCTGCCTCTAACGTGTCCAACCCCTTAATAATCTTATACGTTTCAATAAGATCCCCTCTCATCCTTCTAAATTCCAGTTTATACAAGCCTAGTCGCTCCAGTCTTTCAACATACGACAGTCCCGCCATTCCGGGAATTAACCTAGTAAACCTACGCTGCACGCCCTCAATAGGAAGAATATCCTTCCTCAAATTTGGAGACCAAAACTGCACACAGTACTCCAGGTGAGGTCTCAGTAGGGCCCTGTACAACTGCAGAAGGACCTCTTTGCTCCTATACTCAACTCCTCTTGTTAAGAAGGCCAACAATCCATTGGTTTTCTTCGCTGTCTGCTGTACCTGCATGCTTCCTTTCACTGACTGATGCACTAGGACACCCAGATCTCGTTGTACGTCCCCTTTTCCTAACTTGAAACCATACAGATAATACGCTGCCTTCCTATTCTTGCACTAAAGTGGATAACCTCACACTTATCCACATTAAACTGCATCTGTCATGCATCCGCCCACTCACACAACCTTTCCAAGTCACCCTGCAACCTCATAGCATCTTCCTCACAGTTGACACTACCACCGAGCTTTGTATCATCTGCAAATTTACCTAATGGTACTTTTAATATAACCATATAACCATATAACAACTACAGCACGGAAACAGGCCCGTTCGGACCTACCAGTCCACGCCGACCACTCTCTCTGACCTAGTCTCATCTACCTGCTCTCAGACCATAACCCTCCAATCCCCTCTCATCCATATACCTATCCAATTTACTCTTAAATAATAAAATCGAGCCTGCCTCCACCACTTCCACCGGAAGCCCATTCCATACAGCCACCACCCTCTGACTAAAGAAATTACCCCTCATGTTACCCCTAAACTTTTGTCCCTCTATTCTAAAGTTATGTCCCCTTGTTGGAATCTTCCCCACTCTCAAGGGGAAAAGCCTACCCACGTCAACTCTGTCTGTCCCTCTTAAAATTTTTAAAACCTCTATCAAGTCCCCCCTCAACCTTCTACGCTAGAAAGAATAAAGACCCAACCTGTTCAACCTCTCTCTGTAGCTGAAGTGCTGAATCCCAGGCAACATTCTAGTAAATCTCCTCTGTACCCTCTCCATTTTGTCGACATCCTTCCTATAATTTGGCGACCAGAACTGCACACCATACTCCAGATTCGGCCTCACCAATGCCCTGTACAATTTTAACATTACATCCCAACTTCTATATTCGATGTTCTGATTTATAAAGGCAAGCATACCAAACGCCTTCTTCACCACCCTATCCACATGAGATTCCACCTTCAGGGAACAATGCACAGTTATTCCCAGATCCCTCTGTTCCACTGCATTCCTCAATTCCCTACCATTTACCCTGTACGTCCTATTTTGATTTGTCCTACCAAAATGCAGCACCTCACACTTATCAGCATTAAACTCCATCTGCCATCTTTCAGCCCACCCTTCCAAAAGGCCCAAGTCTCTCTGTAGACTTTGAAACTCTACTTCATTATTAACTACACCACCTATCTTAGTATCATCTGCATATTTACTAATCCAATTTGCCACACCATCATCCAGATCATTAATGTAAATGACGAACAACAGTGGACCCAACACAGATCCTTGGGGTACTCAACTAGACACTGGCCTCCAACCTGACATACAGTTGTCAACCATTACCCTCTGGTATCTCCCATTCAGCCATTGTTGAATCCATCTTGCAACCTCACTATTAATACCCAACGATTTAACCTTCTTAATCAACCTACCATGTGGAACCTTGTCGAATGCCTTACTAAAGTCCATATAGACAACATCCACAGCCTTGCCCTTATCAATTTCCCTGGTAACCTCTTCAAAAAATTCAAGAAGATTAGTCAAACATGACCTTCCAGGCACAAATCCATGTTGACTGTTTCTAATCAGGTCTTGTTTATCCATATAATCATATATATTGTCCCTAAGTATCTTTTCCATTAATTTTCCCACCACAGACGTCAAACTAACAGGTCTATAATTGCTAGGTTTACTTTTAGAACCTTTTTTAAACAAAGGCACAACATGCGCAATGCGCCAAACTTCCGGCACCATCCCTGTTTCTAATGATGTTTGAAATATTTCCGTCATAGCCCCTGCTATTTCTGCACTAACTTCCCTCAATGTCCTAGGGAATATCCTATCAGGACCTGGAGACTTATCCACTTTTATATTTTTCAAAAGTGTCCGTACCTCCCCTTCTTTAATCCTCATAATTTCCATCACTACTCTACTTGTTTCGCTTACCTCACATAATTCACTTTCCTTCTCCTCGGTGAATACCGAAGAAAAGAAATTGTTTAATATCTCCCCCATTTCTTCCGGCTCAGCACATAGCTGTCCATTCTGACTCTCTAATGGACCAATTTTATCCCTCACTATCCTTTTGCTATTGACATATCTGTAGAACCCCTTGGGGTTTACTTGTACATTACTTGCCAAAGCAACCTCATATCTTTTTTTTGCTTTTCTAATTTCCTTCTTAAGATTCCTTTTACATTCTTTATATTCCTCAAGAACCTCATTTACTCCCTGCCGCTTATATTTATTGTATATCTCCCTCTTTTTCCGAACCAAGTGTCCAATTTCCCTGGAAAACCACGGCTCTTTCAAATTATTATTCTTTCCTTTCCACCGAACAGGGACATAAAGACTGTACTCTCAAAATTTCACCTTTAAATATCCTCCATTTCTCTATTATATCCTTTTCATAAAGCAAAATGTCCCATTTCACTCCTTTTAAATCCTTTCTCATCTCCTCAAAATTAGCCTTTCTCCAATCCAAAATCTCAACCCTTGGACCAGATTTGACCTTCTCCATAATTATATTGAAACTAATGGCATTGTGATCACTCGACCCAAATTGCTCCTCAACACATACCTTCGTCACCTGACCCGTCTCATTTCCCAACAGGAGGTCCAACACTGCCCCTTCTCTGGTAGGTACCTCTACGTATTGCTGCAAAAAACTATCCTGCACACATTTTACAAACTCCAAACCATCCAGCCCTTTAACAGAATGTGAATCCCAGTCTATGTACGGAAAATTGAAATCACCCACAATCACTACTCTGTGCTTACTACTAATATCTGCTATCTCCTTACATATTTGCTCTTCCAATTCTCGTTCCCTATTTGGCAGTCTATAATACATACCTATAAGTGTTGCTAAACCTTTCTCATTTCTGAGTTCCACCCAAACAGCCTCCCTAATCGAGCCTTCTAGTCTGTCCTGCCAAAGCACTGCTGTGATATCCTCCCTGACAAGCAATGCAACACCCCCACCTCTTGCCCCTCTGATTCTATCACATCTGAAACAATGAAATCCTGGAATATTTAATTGCCAATCGCAACCCTCCTGCAACCATGTTTCACTGATCGCCACAACATCATACTTCCAGATGTCAATCCAGGCTCTAAGCTCATCCACCTTTCTTACAATGCTCCTAGCATTAAAATATACACATTTAAGGGACCCATCATTTCTTATTCTCAGTTTATTTCTTTTCCCTTCTTTCTCTCCTACATATTGGGTCTGAGTGTTTCCCTTTTCTGCCTCCTGCCTCACACACTGCCTATTAGCTATCTGTGTTTGAGTCCCTCCCCCCAACCGTACTAGTTTAAAGTCTCCGCAATTACCTTAGCAAATCTCCCCGCCAGGATATTGGTTCCCCTCAGGTTCAGATGCAACCCGTCCTTTTTGTACAGGTAATTACTTCCCCCAGAAGAGGTCCCAATGATCCGGAAACTTGAATCCCTGCTCCCTGCACCAGTCCCTCAGCCACGTATTTATCCTCCACCTCACTCCATTCCTATTCTCACTATCGCGTGGCACAGGCAGTAAGCCTGAGATTATTGCTTTGGAAGTCCTTTTTTTTAACTCTCTTCCTAGCCCCCTAAATTCTCTTTTCAGGACCTCTTCCCTTATCCTACCTATATTGTTGGTACCTATATGTACCACGACCTCTGGCTCCTCTCCCTCCCCTTTCAGGATATCCTGGATACGCTCAGACACATCCCGGACACCGGCACCAGGGAGGCAAACCACCATTCGGGTCTCCCGACTGCGTCCACAGAATCGCCTATCTGACCCCCTCACTATAGAGTCCCCTATTACTATCGCTCTCTTCTTCCTTTCCCTACCCTTCTGAGCAACAGGGCCGGACTCCGTGCCAGAGGCCCGGGCGCCGTCGCTGCCCCCAGGTAGGCTGTACTCCCCAACAACACTTAAACAGGAGTATTTATTACCAAGGGGTACATCCACTGGGGTACTCTCTAGTCCCTGCCTCTGCTCCTTTCCCCCCCTAACCGTGACCCACTAGTCTACGTCCCGTGGTCTTGGAGTGACCACCTCTCTATAACTCCTCTCTATAACCTCCTCACTCTCCCTGACCAGACGGAGGTCATCAATCTGCCGCTCCAGGTTCCAAATACGTTCCCTTAGGAACCCCATCTCGTCGCACCTGGCGCAGATGTGGATGTCTGGAAGACTATCAGACTCCCAGATTCCCCACATCCGACACCCAGAACAATAAACTGCCCTGGCACTCATACTCCCCAAACAAAGCCCCGTGCTCGGTTTCTAAACCTACCGCCCGGCCGCTGCTCCAACCGCTCCAACCGCCCACCCAAAAGAACTGAGTGATCTCCTGGGAGAGGCGAAAAACCGGATTAAAAACCCAGGCCAATTTGGGAAAACAAATGCGGGAAATTCCTCTCCGACCCCAAGCTAGGCGATCGAAACTTGTCCGGGAGATGACACAGGTCTTACTCCTTACTATCTCCACACAATACTTCCCAAGCAACACAGCTTGGTGGTGGTGCTGATTGCCGCTGCTACTGTTGCTGATTGCTGCTTCTGCTGCTGATTGCTGCTAGTGCTGCTGATTGCTGCTCCTGCTGCTGATTGCTGCTCCTGCTGCTGATTGCTGCTCCTGCTGCTGATTGCTGCTCCTGCTGCTGATTGCTGCTATGCTGCTGATTGCTGCTCTGCTGCTGATTGCTGCTACTGCTACTGATTGCTGCTACTGCGGCTGATTGCTGCTATGCGAAGAGAGAGTCCTTTCATCCAAGTCATTAATGTATATTGTAAATAGCTGCGGTCCCAGCACCGAGCCTTACGGTACCCAGTAGTTACTGCCTGCCATTCTGAAAGGGACCCATTTATCCCCACACTTTGCTTTCTGTCTGTCAACCAATTTTCTATCCATGTCAGTACCCTATCTCCAATACGATGTGCTCTAATTTTGCCCACTAATCTCCTATGTGGAACCTTGTCAAAGGCTTTCTGAAAGTCAAGGTACACCACATCCACCGGCTCTCCCCTGTCAAATTTCCTAGCTACATCCTCAAAGAATGCCAGAAGATTGGTCAAGCATCATTTACCCTTCGTAAATCCATGCTGACTCGGAACAATCCTGTTACTACTATCCAAATGCTCCGCAATTTCGTCTTTTATAATTGACTCCAGCATCTTTCCCACCACTGATGTCAGACTAGTTGGTCTATAATTTCCCGTATTCTCTCGCCATCCTTTCTTAAAAAGTGGGACAACATTAGCTACCCACCAATCCACAGGAACTGATCCTGAATCTATAGAACATTGGAAAATGATCACCAATGCGTCCACAATTTCTAGCGCCACCTCCTTACGTACTCTGGGATGCAGAACATTAGGCCATGGGGATTTATCAGCCTTCAGTCCCATCAGTCTACCAAACACCATTTCCTCCCTAATGTGGATTTCCTTCAGTTCCTCCGTCACCCTAGGATCTCTGGCTACTAGAACATCTGGGAGATTGCTTGTATCTTCCTTAGTGAAGACAGATCCAAAGTACCGGTTCAACTAGTCTGCCATTTCCTTGTTCCCCATAATAAATCCCCCGCTTCTGTCTTCAAAGGACCCACATTTGCCTTGACTATTTTTTTCATCTTTACATACCTAAAAAAGCTTTTACTATCCTCCTTTATATTATTAGCTAGTTTACCCTCGTACCTCACCTTTTCTCCCCGTATTGCCTTCTTAGTCATCTTCTTTTGCTCTTTGAAAGAGTCAGAATCCTCTGGCTTCCCACTCTTCTTTGCTTTGTTGTACTTCTTCTCTTTTATTTTTATGCTGTCCTTAACTTCCCTTGTCAGCCACAGGTGCCTCTTACTCCCCTTGGAATCTTTCCTCCTCTTCGGGATAAATTAATCCTGCAACTTCTGCATTATTCCCAGGAATACCTGCCATTGCTGTTCCACCGTCTTCCCGGCTAGGGCCTCCTTCCAGTCAATTCTGGCCAGCTCCTGCCTCATGCCTCTGTAACCCCTTTGCTATACTGTTATACTGACACTTCCAATTTTCCCTTCTCCCTCTGAATTTGTAGAGTAAAACTTATCATATTGTGGTCACTGCCTCCTAATGGCTCTTTTCCCTCGAGTCCCCTTATGAGATCAGGTTCATTACACAACACTAAATCCAAAATTGCCTTCTCCCTAGTAGGCTCCAGTACAAGCTGTTCTACGAATCCATCTCGGAGACACTCCACAAACTCTCTTTCCTGGGGTCCATTACCAACCTGATTTTCCCAGTCTACCTGCATGTTGAAATCTCCCATAACCACCGTAGTATTACATTTGCGACATGCCAATTTTAGACCTGATTCAATTTGCACCCTATGTCGAGGCTACTGTTTGGAGGCCTGTAGATAACTCCCAGGGTGTTTTTACCCTTACAATTCCTCATTTCTATCCATACGGATTCTACATCTCCTGATTCTATGTCACCCCTTGTAAGGGAGAGAGCTGGTAAAGAGATGGGAGGGGGAGGAACAGGGACAATAAATGGCAAGGGATAGGTGAATTTGTGTGAGGAGGGACATATGACAGACTGATGTGCTCAGGAAGATAAATGGCGAGTGCAATGGAAGTGATGGGGTAGAAATCAACAGGAGAGAATGTGCTGGGTTCCCAGTAGGAAGGGTTGGCGGATCTGCGGTTGGAGAAGGGGAAGCAACGTGGTGACGGGGACTGGGGATGAAAAGAAATGCCTGTGGGGAACAGTTGAAGGAACAGGGAGATCTGAAGGGGATAAGGTTTACCTGTAACAGGAGAATACAATGTAGATGTCGTTGGGTTGTCGTCTGCTCAAAATATGAGGTGTTCGTCTTCCCTACCGACTGGTTTGTTTCAATCAGCCCTGAATTATTGGGAAATTCTGCATTTATCGCAAACTGTTACCCACTGTTTTGTCATTGAATCAAATTGAATTTGTAACCTCCTACCATGAGAAATATCAAACTGTCCGTTTGATTCATCCGTTCCTGCAGCTTTAAGAGTTTCTCTTGAATAGAGTTTATCTCCTCTTGAATCGCTCGTATATTATTCTCCATTGGATTTAGAACGCTCTCCTCGTCTTCCCGGAGATCCTTGAGAAAGAGCCGCTCTTTCTCATTGAGAATCTGGCGCAGTTCAGCAAATACCGATGTGATGTAGGTCAACAGGTCCTGTGACTGTTCCTGACAAATGAAAGGTGAAGGTCAATATTATCGAGCCTGCAATCTCAGACAATAGCACAAGGTCAGAGAAGGGAAACTGGAAACCTTACCCGGACTCCAGAAATCTTCTCTTTCTGTTGCTGTTCCATGTCCGCCACCGCTGATTTATTTTTTGTGAGAATCTCCAAGGAAGTTTTAATCTGCTCCTGTGATTGAGATTCAGAATCAGTCAGTGAAAGAATTAGACCAGATGGAACCAATGAACTGCAGTCACGGAACTGCACATGAAAGTTTACAGAATGACACAAACTGCTGGAGAACTCATCGGGTCGTGGAGCGTATCAGCAGAGAGCCGCGGGCTGTCTCACCTGGAAGGACTGCTGGAGTCCCTGCATGGACGTGAGAGGTAAGGTACAGGGACAGGTGTTTCATCTCCAGCAGTGGCTGGGGCAAGTACCTGGGGAAGGGCTGGTTTGGGTGGGAGGCTGGGTGAACCGAACAGTCGCCGAGGGAGCCTGGTCCGCAAAATGACAGAAAGGAAAATTCATCAGCTGATCACATTCTGTTTGCTTTTACCTTGTATATTTCAACAGCTTCTTTAATCGGTATGAAACTGTGGGACTTGTGTTCCCGCGCAGCTACGCAACTCACACAGACCAGTTTATTGTCGGTTTCACAAAACAGCTTCAGTTCTTCCTGATGTTCCTCGCAGTGAAGTTTCCTTTCCTTCCCTCCCGTGTTCAGGCTCAGTGCTCGAGCTGTCTCAGTGATACTCGCCAAGGCCCGATTTACTTTGAGGGTGCGGTCTGCAATCTCCTCTCTACATTCCGGGCAGGAGTTTCTCCCCTCCTTGTCCCAACTCTGTGTGATACAGGAGCGGCAGAAGTTGTGCCCGCACTCCAGTATAACCGGATCGGTGAAGAAATCCAGGCAAATGGGACAAATCGCTTCTTCGGTTAAACTCTGGATCTGGTGTTTCGAAGCCATTTTTAATTCCGACCACTTTCTGGTTCAAAACGCCTCCGCCTTCAGGGAGCTGCCGACCCGCACAGAACCGCAGGTGTCAACGACACGCCCTGCAGTTCGCGGGGAATTGATTCTGTGCTGAATAATGTTGTTTTGCTGGGAGTGTTCAGGGTGAAGGGCCACTGGCAATCTGCCACTGATTACACACCAGCAAGAGGCTGGCAACATGTTAAACGAGTCTGAACGTGACAGGGAACCGGTCGGACGAGCGCCGGGCAGTCTAAGGAAGGGCAGAAACGAAATGGGAGATGTATTAAGTTATCTCTAAGTAGAGCGTGAAACGGTGGTTAAACATCAACTTAGAGCGACTGCTGGTAAAATAAAGTTTGCAGTAAAATCGGAGACCTGGAGAGAATGTTGTGTTGTGAGGTGACAGACGCGCGACAGTCGCTGAGATTTGGTTGCATAAAAAGTAGGAAAGACAATACTCTGTTACTGCGTGCAACACATTCAACTTCTCGGTGAAAGTCGTCTTAATTTCCCCTGACCTTCCTATGCAGAAAGTCCCTGACATTAACCCTGCGCGGCCCAGCTCTGATGTAAGATCCAGCTGTTCCTTATTCTGGACGGGTTCCACAATGGAAACGGTTTCCGCCTGCCCACCCTGTTAACCCCTCCAGCCCCGGAGAGCAGCACAGTGAGCCAGACCCCCCCACTCACAGCCCAGCCTGACGTTGATCACCAGGGACCCACGAGGAACCGCAGAAGCTGCTTTACAGAAAATTGACACAAAGCAATGGGGTAACTCCACGGGCCAAGCAACATCTCTGGGGAATTTGGGTAGACGAGGTTTCAGGTCAAGACTCTCTACAGAATGATTGTAGAAGGAGGTGCTGTGTTTGATAGATCGCCGGATTCTGACAACAGAGTTTTATGTACCAAGGTATTTTATTACACTACCAAATAATGCACACAGAGCCATGTATCCGCGTACACACTGGCGTACCCCGAGTACACAGCAACGTGCGCCGCCGTGTAGTGACCTGTTGTCGATCTCCTGGCACCGTTTCCGACACGGTCCGAGGCCGGGGTTCTCTGCTGGTCTGGGAGGGCGCCCGACACGGTCCTTTATGGTTCCTCGTCCATTCAGACAGTGCCATACCCCCTCCCGTGAGGCAATCGTCAGCTCGTTAGGCGCACCGTTTCTGCACTACTCGCGGCAGGGGGGCGCTGGTGGTCCTCCCAGCTATTGCAGCGTTTTGTTCAGCAAACCCAGGCATAACCTGAATTGTTCGGAAACATGTTCGAACATCTTCGCCCTGTTTGGAAACGTCTTCGAAACCATCGACTTGTTTCCGAAGGGATTGGAATGCTGTGCTGCAAAATGTGGCTGAAACAGCATTTTAGCTGACATGGTCTGTTTGACCCTTACACCAGAGGAGGGATTAAAACAAAGCTGGAAGAGAGGTGGTGCCCAGAAAAAAACATGTAAGTGATAGATGAATACAGGTGAAGAGGGGCGCGGAGGGGGGGGGGGTGTTGATTATCAGATGGGTGGACAAAGGCCAGAAATGGAAAGGAGATTTTAAAAAATGCTCGTGAGATCAGCGGTGAATGTGCGCGAAATGTGAAGCCAGAGGAAAGGTTTATGTTGAAGGGGACATGTTTGGGATTATTAAGCAGCATAGTGGGAGAAATGGGGGGCGCATCGGTGCGGCATAAGGAAGATGGGGGGGTGAGAAAATAAGAGAGGTCGTTGTTAATTAAATTAAACTTTATGAATTCAATCCTCATACTGTTGGGTTGTGAGGTACCGAGGCGGAATATAAGGTGTTTTCGTTTAGAGATACAGCGCGGAAACAGGCCCTTCGGCCCATCGAGTCCGCACCGATCACCTATCCCTGGGGGGCGGGTGTTGAGTATCAGATGGGTGGACAAAGGCCAGAAATGGAAAGAAGATTTTTTAAAAAGGTGGTCAATAGACATTAGGTGCAGGTGTAGGCCATTCGGTCCTTCGAGCCTGTATGTACCACCATTCGATGTGATCATGGCTGATCATTCTCAATCAGTACCCCGTTCCTGCCTTCTCCCCATACCCCCTGACTCCGCTATCCTTAAGAGCTCTATCGAGCTCTCTCTTGAATGCATTCAGAGAATTGGCCTCTACTGCCTTCTGAGGCAGAGAATTCCACAGATTCACATCTCTGACTGAAAAAGTTTTTCCTCATCTCAGTTCTAAATGGCCTACCCCTTATTCTTAAACTGTGGCCCCTGGTTCTGGACTCCCCCAACATTGGGAACATGTTTCCTGCCTCTAACGTGTCCAGCCCCTTACTAATCTTATATGTTTCGATAAGATCCCCTCTCATCCTTCTAAATTCCAGTGTATACAAGCCTAGCCGCTCCTGTCTTTCAAAATAGGACAGCCTCGCCATTCCGGGAATTTACATAATAAAACCTTCGCTGCACGCCCAGCTTTTGCAGTGTTTTGCTCAGCAAACCCAGGCGTAAGCTGAATAGTTTGGAAACATGTTCGAACATCTTCCCCTTGTTTGGAAAAGTCTTTGAAACCATCGACTTGTTTCAGAAGGGATTGGAATGTTGTGCTGCAAAATGTGGCTGAAACAGCATTACAGCTGACATGGTCTGTTTGTCCCTTACACGAGAGAAGGGGTTAAAACAAAGCTGGAAGAGAGGTTGTGCCCAGAATAAAACATGCAAGTGATAGGTGGATACAGGTGAAGAGGGGCGGGGGGGGGGGGGGGGGGGGGGGGGGTTGACTATCAGATGGGCGGACAAAGGCCAGAAATGGAAAGGAGATTTAAAAAATGCTCGTGAGATCAGCGGTGAACGTGCGCGTAATGTGAAGCCAGAGGAAAGGGTTATGTTGAAGGGGACATGTTTGGGATTGTTAAGCAGCATAGTGGGAGAAATGGGGGCGCATCGGTGGGGCATAAGGAAGATGGGGAGGGGGGTGAAAAAGGAAGAGAGGTCGTCGTTAATTGGATTAAACTTTATGAATTCAATCCTCATACCGTTGGGTTATGAGGTACCCAGGCGGAATATGAGGTGTTTTAGTTTAGAGATACAGCGCGGAAACAGGCCCTTCGGCCCACCGATCCCTGCATATTAACACTATCATACACACGTTGGGGACGATTTAAATTCATAAATCGGTTCCACCCATATATTGCTCCGAAAATGTCAAGACAAAGAATACCCCTTGAGTCTGCGAGAGCGGGGGCGCAAGATGACTCATCGACAGGCCACACGGCAACAGAGCTAGGAACGGAATCGACTATGAATCAGACAACCAGCACAGCAATTGACAGAGCAGCAGCTCCGGCAGGACACAAGCTACGAAGCTGCATCTGTGGCTGGGAAAAGATAACATCAGAGAAGGGTCTCAAGATCCACCAGGGCCGGAAAAAGTGCCTGAGAGCTTGGTGAGGGGCCTCTCATTGACCATCTATATACTACTAAAACTCTGCGGTCCAACATTCCGTGTGTATGTACGCAAACATTCCGTGTGTATGTACGGAAGATTCCGAAGATTTCTGTCCATAACTTACAAACCCTACTCCTCCCAGACGGTACACCAAAGCGCTACGATTTTTGTACCGCCATATTCACCATTAACATGGGCAACTATTGTAAGTACTTTCGTTCAAATTGAAGCTACCTTTTTAAAGCTAGAGAGATATTAAAGTTAAAATTTCTCATTTCTAACCCTTTTCTTGAAGGGGCTTCAGCGCGTGATGTCACAATGGCACCCGTGCACCAATGAGAGATCAGCTCGGTTTTAAATTTACATGATTTTTTTTCTGACCTTTTTTTTCAAGGTCTTCAGCTTGTGACGTCACAATGCTTGTGTGAGGATAGTTGCAACATTGTTGCGAAAAGCAACTGCCAGTTTTTAAAAGTTGTGCCAGTCACTTAACATACACAGATCAGCATGGGGCCCCTATTCCCTCCCTCCCCCCCCCTTCCCCCCTCAACCCCTTCCTCCCCACTCCTTCCCACCTCCATCCCCACTCACTCCCCCCCTCCTCCCCAACTCCCTCCCCACCTCCCTCACCCCTCCTCTCCTAACTCCTCCCTCCCTCCCCCTTCCCTCCCTCCCCTCCTCCCGGTTACAATGGAAACCCTACGAGGACGGGCCCAACAGGGAAAGAGGGGTACTGGGAAAAGGGGAGGTCCCCCTCCCTCCCCCCTTCCCCCATCCCATCCCCCCTCCCTCCCCTCTCCCTCCCCCTTCCCCCCTTCCCCCCCTCCCCTTCCCCCTTCCCTCCCCTCCTCCCTCCACACCTCCCTCCTCCCTCCCTCCCCTTCCCTCCCTCCCATCCTCCCAATGCTTGTTTGAGATGGGTGCTACAGTGAGAAGCACTATGTGACCGCGAATGTTTCGAAAAAAGCACTGAGAGTGTGTATGGGGGAGAGAGAGAATGGGGGGGGGTCTGTGAATGGGGACTGGGGACAACAGGGGTCGTTGCGGAGGGGGCTTGGTGGTGGGGGAAAGAGGGGTACTGGGAAACGGGGAGGTCCCACTTCCCCCCTCAACCCCTTCCTCCCCCCTCCTTCCCACCTCCATCCCCACTCCCTCCCCCCCTCCCTCCCCCCTCAATCCCAATCTCCTTCACCACTCAGCCCCTAACTCCCCCCTCCATCCTTCCCTCCATCCCACCCTCCCCCACTCCCTCCCCCCTCCCTCCACCATTCCATCCCTCTCCCCCTCCCCCCTCCTTCCACCCTCCCTCCCCTCCTCCCGGTTACAATGGAAACCCTACGAGGACGGGCCCAATGGGCAAAGAGGGGTACTGGGAAAATGGGAGGTTCCCCTCCCTCCCCCTCACTCCCCCCTCCCTCCCTTCTCCCTCCCCCCCTCCCTCCCCCTCCCCTTCCCCCCTCCCTCCCCTTCCCCCCTCCCCCCTCCCTCCCCCTCCCCCCTACCCCCTTCCCTCCCCTCTCCCTCCCCCCCTTCCCCCCTCCCCTCCCCCCTCCCTCCCCCTCCCCTCCCCCCTCCACACCTCCCTACTCCCTCCCTCGAAAAGCAACTGACAGAAGCACTAAGTAGCCGCGAATGTTTCAAAACCAGCACTTAACCGCGAATGTTTTTTAAAAAAGCACTTAACCGCGAATGTTTCAAAACAAGCAATTAAAAAGCACTTTTTTTTTAAAAGTATTTTTTTTTATTCCAAGAGAATGGGGGGGGTCTGAGAATGGGGACTGGGTAGGGGGACAACAGGGGTCGTTGCGGTGGGGGCTTGGTGGTGGGGGAAAGAGGGGTACTGGGAAAAGGGGAGGTCCCACTTCCCCCTCAACCTCTTCCTCCCCCCTCCTTCCCACCTCCATCCCCACTCTCTCCCCCCTCAATCCCAACCTCCATTACCACTCAGCCCCTAACTCACCCCTCCCTCCTTCCCTCCATCCGACCCTCCCCCACTCCCTCCCTCCACCCTTCCACCCCTCTCCCCCTCCTTCCACCCTCCCTCCCCCCTCCCGGTTACAATGGAAACCCTACGGGGACGGGCCCAACGGGGAAAGAGGGGTACTGGGAAAAGGGGAGTTCCCCTCCCTCCCCTCCTCCCTCCCCTCCCCCCTACCCCTCTTCCCCCCTCCCCCTCCCCTCCCCCCTCCCTCCCCCTCCCCTCCTCCCTCCACACCTCCCTCCACACCTCCCTCCTCCCTTCCTCCCCCCCCTCCCGGTTACAATGGAAACCCTACGAGGACGGGCCCAACGGGGAAAGAGGAGTACTGGGAAAAGGGGAGGTCCCCCTCCCTCCCCCCTTCCCTCTCCCCTCCCCCATCCCCTCTCCCTCCCCCTCCCTCCCCCTCCCCCCTACCCCCCTCCCTCCCCTCCTCCCTCCCCTCCCCTCCTCCCTCCACACCTCCCTCCTCCCTCCCTCCCCCTTCCCGCCCTCCCCTCCTCCCGGTTACAATGGAAACCCTACGAGGACGGGCCCAACGGGGAAAGAGGGGTACTGGGAAAAGGGGAGGTCCCCCTCCCTCCCTCCCCCCTACCCACGTCCCTCCCCTCTCCCTCCCCCCCCTTCCCTCCTCCCTTCACCCCTCCCCTCCCCCCTCCCATCCCCCCCTCTCCCCCCTCCCTCCCCCCTACCCCCCTCCCTCCCCTCCTCCCTCCCCTTTCCCTCCCCCAACCCTCCCCCTTTCCTCCCCTCCCGGTTACAATGGAAACCCTACGAGGACGGGCCCAACGGGCCCACTCGGTCTAGTTACTTTCTAAAATGTACGTCAAATCAGTCGAGTGAAGTCCAGTGGCAGGATAATCACCACAGTCCACAGGGTATCAGCACCCCAGGCGAAGCTCAACCAAGTACAGTCCCATCAACGGACATGTGTCCAGAGCCCAACCAGCCACAGTCAGCGGTAGAGAGGAAGATGGAAGGAAAAAAGCCTCAAATCTTGTGGCCTAAATCTTGCCAGAGGAAATAGTGGGAGAACATTAACACTGACCTCGTCCATCTTCTGGAAGGATTGAAGGGATGTGTAGAAAGAAAACTGGAGAAGATGGGAGACATCGTATACAGCTATGGGGCGGAGAGATTTGGGGTGAAGGTCAAGAAACAGAGGACGCAGAAGGAACTATCACTCCAGTACAATTCCAGGAGGCAGCAGGAGATTAAAAGACTGGTGAAGGAAATGAGGCAGCTGAGAAAACAGTGGAGGAAGGCCACAGAGGCAGAAAGGGAAGGGCTCGAGGCACTGCAGGCAGAAGTAAAGCAGTGCCTGGCAATCCTGCGAAGAGCAGAATGCCTGAGAAAGCAACACAAGAAGAAAGAACGGGCGAGGACAGGCTTTTACAGAGATCCATATAAGTTTGTCAAAAGCCTCTTTGCCAAGGAGAAAAGCGGGATCCTGAAAGGAACTGTAAGGGAACTGGAGGAGCACCTGAGGAAGACGTACTCCGACAACCTGAGGCATGAGCCAGTCACCATTCCAGATGACATGCCACCTATTCACCCACCTGAGCACCAGATGGACACAAGGCCTCCTACATGGAAGGAGGTGGAGAACACAGTTAAATGGGCAAGAACAGCATTAGCCCCAGGGCCCAATGGCATTCCATACAGGCTCTAGAAGAACACCCCTGGTGTCCTGAAATACCTCTAGAAGTTAACGAAAGTGGCGTGGGGGAAAGAAATCATACCTAAAGCAAGGCGAAAGGCAGGAGAGATCCTAATTCCCAATGAAAAGAACTCTTCAACCATTAGCCAATTCCGCCAGATCAGCCTTCTGAATGTGGAAGGAAAGATCTTCTTTGGTGTTGTGGCCTAAAGACTCTCAGCGTTTTTGCAGAGCAACAACTTCATTGACACGTCAGTGCAGAAAGCAGGGGTACGTGGTTTCTCATGATGTCTGGAACATGCAAACGTCATCTGGCACCAGATACAAACTGCCAAGAAAGAAAAGCGAGATCTGCATGTGGTTTTCTTCAATCTTGCCAATGCCTTTGGTTCGGTGCCCCATGAGACTCTTTGGGCAGATTTTAACTTCTTCCAGGTCCCAGAGGACACGACAAAGCTGGTAAAAGCTTACTTCCAGGACCTCCAGTTCTGCATCACAACACAGGACAACACCACCGCCTGGCAGCACCTTGAGATAGGCATAATGGCAGGCTGTACCATCTCTCCTCTGATGTTTACCATGGAGCTAATCATTCGAGCATCACGATGGGTAGTTGGAGGGGAACGCTTGAAGAGTGGGCTGCGTCTTCCTCCAATCAGGGCGTACATGGATGACATGACCACTATAACAACAACAAAAGCATGCACCAAACGCCTGCTGGATAAACTCCAGGAAAATATCAAATGGGCACGAATGGAGATTAAACCCAGCAAGTCCTGCAGTATTTCCATCGTCAAAGGCCGGCTCACTGATGAAAGGTTCCGCATCAACAACGAGACAATACCAACTGTCCTGGAGAAGCCTGTCAAAAGCCTCGGGCGATGGTACACCGCACACCTCAAGGACGCAGAGCAGGTGGAACGACTCAGGCAGGATACAATCAGTGGCCTCAAGCGAATCAACAACACTGCTCTCCCAGGGAAGCTGAAGCTTTGGTGCCTTTAATTCGGTCTGCTGCCCCGACTCATGTGGCCAATTACCATCTATGAGGTCACTCTATCCCATTTCAACCAGTTGGAGAGACTTGTGAACTCACAAGTGAGGAAGTGGCTTGGGCTACCGAGATGCCTCAGCAGCATAGGACTCTATGGGAATGGAGCCCTCTCACTGCCAGTCTCAAGCCTGGTGGAGGAATTAAAATGCGCCAAAGCAAGGCTGGACATGACACTAACAGAATCCCGGGACCCAATAGTTAGAGGTGTCGCTCCAACCCTAGCAACAGGGAAGAAATGGACTCCAGCAGCAGTGGTACAGGACGCAAAATCTGCCCTCCGACACCGGGACATAGTGGGCCATGTCCAACAAGGCCGAGGGGGCTTTGGCCTGGGAGCAATGAAACCTACCTGGCAAAAGGCTACTCAAGCTGAACGTCAGCACCTGGTGGTGGAGGATGTGCGCCGCCAAGAAGAAGCAGCCAGGTTTGCCAAAGCCATATCTCAAGCCAAGCAAGGCCGCTGGATGAGGTGGGATAGCATTGAGAGGAGGAAGATCACATGGAGTGAGCTGTGGAACATGGAGTCAAGTATGTTGAGCTTTATTATCAGAGCCACATATGACGTCCTTCCCTCTCCCACAAACCTAAATCTTTGGCTGGGAGAGGATCCAGCCTGCCCCTGTGTGCAGTTCCAGCAAACCTCAAGCATATCCTGGTCGGTTGTAAGACCAGCCTAACACAAGGCAGATACACCTGGCGACACAACCAGGTGCTGAGGTGTTTGGCAGCTGCACTCGAGTGCAAGAGAGTTACCACCAACGCCATGCCTATCAATGCCCAGCTACCATTCCCGCAAATCCAATCGTTCATCCGGGAAGGAGAGAAACGGAAGACTACCACCTCGCTTCTCAACTCATGCCCACTGAGCGCAGCCAGAGACTGGGAAATGCGGGTTGACCTAGGCCAGAGGCTTTCCTTCCCAGTTGAAATCGCAGCAACCAACCTGCGACCAGACCTCGTCCTCTGGTCCAGCTCCTGTCGGCGTGTTTTCATCGTTGAGTTGACGGTCCCCTGGGAGGAGGCTGTGGACGAGGCATTTGAAAGGAAAAGGCTGAGATATTCCAACCTTGCAGTAGAGGCAGAGGAGCGAGGTTGGAGTGTAAGAGTGTGTCCAGTGGAGGTGGGGTGCAGGGGCTTTGTAGCCAGTTCCACTGCAAGGCTCCTGAGGGAAGTTGGAGTCAGAGGGCAGGCCCAAAGGAGGGCAATCAAAGAACTTGCAAATGCCGCCGAACGGAGCAGTCACTGGCTGTGGCTTAAAAGAAAAGATACTGTCTGGGCTGCCACGTGACCATCTTGAGACTAACCATAAGACACACACGCAGGTCTGATCACCCTGTGGTGGGCCTGCCTCGACTGATGGTGTCTTGTGATAAAAGGCCGAAACACCCAGTGACGTTGAGGTACACAACTGAAGATGTGTCTGAATAGTAGCAACATCACCTAGTTGTCACCCCCAAGAACAACACCAGTCAATTGTAGTGCAAACCTTAGGGATTGTAACATCTAGTCCTACTAATCAACATGCATAGACTCATAGAGTCATAGAATGATACAGAGTGGAAACAGGCTGAAGTGTGCGGTAATGTGCGCGTGCGCGGGAATGTGCGCGTGCGCGGGAATGTGCGCATGCGCGGGAATGTGCGCAGGCGCGGGAATGTGCGCATGCGGGGAATGTGCGCATGCGCGGGAATGTGCGCATGCGCGGGAATGTGCGCATGCGCGGGAATGTGCGCATGCGCGGGAATGTGCGCATGCGCGGTGATGTGCGCATGCGCGGTGATGTGCGCATGCGCGGGGATGTGCGCATGCGCGGGGATGTGCGCATGCGCATGATTCCCAGGCGGCGAGGCCTGTGGAATCAGTGATAATTTCCAGGCGTTTCGAAGAGATGTATTAATGAAATGAGTTACTTAAAGCTTAAATAAAGTTTAAGTAAATCGGAATTCTCGTTTATCTCACGACAGTTTAAGTAACTCAATTAACTCAATATCAGAAGTTAAGCAGTGTGACGTCGAGATGGAGAAACTATTGAAACCACAACGCTTGGATCTGGATCCCAACTCACCTACTGCAGCAAAGGTATGGAGGCACTGGCTTCGTACACTAAATGACTTTTTTGATGAGTGTGGCGACAATGCACCAGATAAATTCAGGACATTAATAAGCTCTGTCTCTTATGATGTATATGATTACATAGGGGAATGTACAACTTATGATTCTGCTATTGATGTACTAAGCAGACTCTTTGTCAAGACACCCAATGTAATATTTGCTCGACACCTCCTTGCGAATCGTAAACAAAAACCTGGTGAGTCACTTGATGAGTTTTTACAAGAACTTGAAAGACTTAGTAAAGACTGTGCCTTCAAAGCAGTTACAGCTGATCAATATCAACAGGAACTTATTCGAGACTCGTTTATCAATGGTTTGGCATCACCTTTAATACGACAGAGACTGTTAGAAAACAAAACCTTGGATTTACAGTTAGCTTACGATCAAGCTTACTCATTAGACTTGGCTCAGAGAAATTCAGACGCTTATGGCTCATCTAATGTGTATTCTGCTGCAACTACTACGAAAGAATCTCACCCAAGTACTAGTATGGAGCAAGCTGAAACATTTCCTACTGATGAAGGTGCCCTTGCTGCAGCATAAACTTATCCAAAAAGGAAGTGTTACTTTTGCGGGGGTAATATCCATAATAGAGAGAGATGTCCTGCTCGAGAGGCAACTTGTAATAGTTGTGGCAAGAAGGGACATTATTCTAGAGTATGCAAGTCCAAAGCAACTCCTTAAAGTGTGACGGCTGCCATGTTTGTGCCTTCTTTATGTGCAATTACAGCTGCATTTCCTCAGGGCTTGTCTCATGCAGTTACAATGGTATCTATCAATGGCCATACACTTAATGTACTACTTGATTCTGGCAGTTCAGAAAGTTTTATAAGTGAACAAGTTGTGTCTCGACTAAATCTAACTATTATACCTTCAAATAGAGAAATCTCGATGGCTCTGACATCTCTCAATACTCAAATTATTGGATCTTGCATTGTTGACTTTATTCTGAACAAAGCTAGTTATAAATCTGTGTGTCTTGGTATTTTGGAAAATTTGTGTAGCGATATAATTCTAGGTCAGGATTTTCAGAACCAGCACAGATCACTTCAAATAATGTATGAAGGAACTATGCCTGATCTTGTATTGTCAAAGCCACCAGTATTGTGTGTTTTTTCTGCTGCATCTGTTGAATGTCCATCATTATTCGTTAATTTATCCTCTAAGTGCAAGCCAATTGCTACAAAATCAAGACACTTTAGTAAGGATGACAAAAAATTCATCAACACAGAGGTAACTAATCTTTTACGAGAAGGTATCATAGAGCCCAGCTCTTCCCCTTGGAGGGCACAAGTTTGTCGTGGTTAAGGATCCCTTGGAGAGACATAGAAAGAGACTCTGCATTGATTACTCTCAAACTATAAACCAGTTCACGGAGCTTGATTCATACCCATTACCTCGTATAGATGATATTATCAATACATTAGCAAAGTATAAGGTATTCTCTACTTTTGACCTAAAAAGTGCTTACTACCAAATCTCTTTGAAAAAATCAGACAAGAAATACACTGCGTTTGAAGCAAATGGAAAATTATACCACTACTGCAGAGTTCCTTTTGGTGTAACTAATGGTGTGGCAGTTTTTCAGAGAGAGATGGACAAACTTGTTGAACTGGAAAACCTTAGAGATACTTTCCCTTATCTTGACAATATAACTATTGCAGGACAAGACCAAGCTGAACATGACAAAAATGTGCAACGGTTTTTAGAAGTTGTACATTCTAAAAATCTAACATTAAATGAGGCTAAGTCAATAATGTCAGTGCCATCAATTAATAGTCTTGGTTATTGGGTTGGAAATGATACGATCAAGCCTGATCCAGAGAGACTCCGCCCACTCCAAGAGATACCTGTTCCAGCTACATTAAACTCTTTACGAAGGGTTCTTGGCATGTTTGCATATTACGCAAAAATGGATACCGAATTTCTCTGACAAAATTCAACCTTTGATTAGAGCAAAATCTTTCCCCCTTGACTCTACAGCAATTGGTGCCTTTACTTCTTTAAAGAAACAATTAGAATCTGCGACATTACACGCCATCGATGAGGATCTCCCCTTTGTTGTTGAATGTGATGCCTCTGATTTAGCAGTATCAGCAACATTAAATCAAGGAGGACGACCAGTGGCTTTCATGTCTCGTACTCTCCAAGGTAGTGAATTGCATTACCCACCCGTTGAAAAGGAAGCTACTGCAATTATTGAAGCAGTGAGGAAATGGAGTCATTTCCTTGCTCGCCGGCACTTCACTTTGATAACAGATCAGCGTTCAGTAGCTTTTATGCTAGATAATCGGAAGCGAACGAAGATTAAAAACAGTAAAATTCATGGATGGAGGATTGAATTATCTGCTTATAGTTATTCAATTGAGTACCGCCCTGGTAGGGATAATGTTGCTCCGGATACCTTAACTCGAGCATTTTGTGCCTCTGTTCATTCTTCTGCACTCACTGATCTTCACAATGGGCTGTGTCATCCTGGAGTCACTCGTATGTTACACTATGTTCGTTCCAAAAACTTACCTTTCTCTACAGAAGATGTGAAGATGATGTGTGCTTCGTGTAGAATCTGTGCTGAATTAAAACCAAGGTTCTTCCGTCCTCAAGAAGGAAGATTGATCAAAGCTACTCAACCTATGGAACGTTTGAGTATTGACTTCAAAGGGCCTTTACCATCCTCCTCTCAAAATGTTTATATACTTACCATAATTGATGAATATTCGAGGTTTCCATTTGCTTTTCCTTGTCGAAATATGTCAGCTGCTACGGTTATCAAATGTTTAGATCAACTGTTTTCATTCTGTGGATTTCCAAGTTACGTACATTCTGATAGGGGCGCCTCATTCATGTCGAAAGATTTAAAGGACCACCTTTCTAATAGAGGAATTGCAACAAGTAAAACCACCATATCATCCTATTGGAAATGGTCAGGTTGAGAGGTATAACGGAATCATTTGGAAAGCAGTGAAACTGGCTTTAAAGTCAAATGACTTACCAGATCAGCAGTGGGAATGTGTTCTACCAGATGCATTACACTCCATCAGATCTCTACTGTCAACCGCTACCAATACTACTCCACATGAGCGGTTCTTTAACTTCAAACGGCGATCTTCTAGTGGTACTTCTCTGCCGTCATGGTTGACTAGCCCTGGGACTGTGCTGCTTCGTCGGTATGTCCGATCAAATAAGAATGAGCCCCTTGTTGATGAAGTTGAACTGACTGATGTCAACCCTTCTTATGCAACTATCAAGTATCGGGATGGACGTCAGTCAACTGTCTCACTTCGTGACCTTGCACCATGTCCATCTTCTCCATCAGCTCCATCACTCCTTGATAATCGAGAACTTCCTTCAACACTCCATCATCTCCTATGAAAACTTCTACAAGTAATTCTAAAATTGAAAATGTAAATAACAATATGAGTGAAGTTGATGACCAAGCAACATATGTACCACCAGCTATGGAAACACCATTATCTCCTGATGCTCCAGTGCTGCGACGGTCATCAAGATCTACTAAACCTCCTGACCGTCTCACTTATAAATAGGAGGGGAGAATGAAGTGTGCGGTAATGTGCGCGTGCGCGGTAATGTGCGCGTGTGCGGGTAATGTGCGCGTGTGCGGTAATGTGCGCGTGTTTGGAATGTGCGCGTGTGCGGTAATGTGCGCATGCGCGGGAATGTGCGCATGCGCGGGAATGTGCGCATGCGCATGATTCCCAGGCGGCGAGGCCTGTGGAATCAGTGATAATTTCCAGGCGTTTCGAAGAGATGTATTAATGAAATGAGTTACTTAAAGCTTAAATAAAGTTTAAGTAAATCGGAATTCTCGTTTATCTCACGACACAGGCCATTCGGCACAACTTGCCCACACCGGCCAACATGTTCCAGCTACACGAGTCCCACCTGGCCGCGTTTGGCCCATATGCCTCCAAACCTGTCCGATCCATGTACTTGTCTAACTGCTTCTTACATGTTTGGACAGTCCCTGCCTCAATGACCTCCTCTGGCAGCTTGTTCCATACATCCACCATCCTTTGCGTGAAAAAGTTACCCACCAGGTTCCTACTAATCTTTTCCACATTCACCTTGAACCTATAAATGATGCAGGAAGGTGTTCTGGAGTAAAATGAATCCCATAGGCAATTATTATTCACTGTGAGGTCGTCTTTGCATCGGGGATGGAATTTCCATTCCTGACCCGTTGCCCTGCAAACGGAAGTGCATTTTCCTGATCCCTTTATTGCAAATTCCCACCCCAGACGAGGACAGATCCCAACATGCCCAGATAACATTTAACACCAAGTGACGCCACTCTGTTCACCACCCGCTCTCTGTCTATTCCATTCAGTGGAACCTCTCTCCTCACTCCCCATCTGTTCCGTCATGAGCTCCATCCAGTCCTCCCAAATCTTCTCTGCCAATGCCAAATAGCTTATTCTGCTGTTGCTATTGACTCTTGTTTTGAGCTTCTGGTACCCCTAGGTGCTGACAAGAATGGGATGCCATCCCACAACAGTGTGTGACCAGGCTGGTGACCAGCATGAGGAGGAGGTGCCAGGCTGTTATGGCTGTGTATGGTTCTTCCACACGCTACTGTGGCTCCTGTTTATTAAATGAATACATTGTTAAATTGCCAATATGTCTTGTTTCTTCAGACTTCAATCATCCAATCCACCAAACAACACCGAACAAGAGTCAATGGCAGAATAAGCTGTTTGGCATTGGCAGAGAAGATTTGGCAAATTTTTCATGGGCGCAACCCATATACTCAGCTCTGCTGCTCATCCCACAAATGCATGTTCCTTACAAATGTGGCACCATTTAAAAGGGAAATAAACAGGCTTTCCAACGGTATAAGATTTATTGCCAAGAAGCATTGTTACAACAAAGAAATAATCTACCAAACACAAATTTCCTTACTTTTTGTGCTATGTTTTTTATATGGTAAATAGTTGCGCCCCTGCATCGTGCCTTGCGACACTCCATTCGCCGGTGCCTGCCATTCTCAAAGGGACCCATTTATTCCTACTCTTTACTTCTCCCTGTCTGCAAACCAATTATCTATCCATGTCAATACTCTTCCCCCAATACCATGTGCTCTAATCGTGCTCACCAATCTCCGAGTGGGGACTTACCAAAGCCTTCCTGAACGCATAGATACACTACATCCAATGGCTCTCCATCCATTTTACTTGTCACATCCTCAAAAAAAAATCAGAAGATAGTCAAGCAGGATTTCCCCTTCATAAATCCATGCTGACTTGGACCAATCCTTTTACTGCTATCCAAATGCGCCGTTATTACCTCTTAAATAATTGACTCCACCATCTTCCCCAACACCGATGATCTATAATTCCCCGTTTTCTCTCTTGCTATTTTCTTGAAAAATGGGTTAACATTCGCTCCCCTCCAATCCACAGAAACTCATCCTGAGTCTATTGAACATTGGAAAATGATCACCCATGCGTCCACGATTTCTAGAGCCATCTCCTTGAGTACTCTGTGATGCAGACCACCAGGCGCTGGGGATTTATCAGCCTTCAGTCCCACTGAACTAAGCTAACTGAACTATTTCGTGGCATAGTCAGCTTGTTCCATAAGGTTTTCCGTCGTGCTGGTTGACTCTATAACTATAAATAGAGTGGGATTGAGTGACTGGAAGATAGCCGGGGATGAGTCGCGAATTGGCCTCTTATTGCTTTTCCGCGGTTGGGCATAATTTAGAAACCAAACGCACTTGCTTGAAAATAACATTTAATATCAAAGATTCAATTTGTCAACGGTTGCGAGCTGTACGAAGTTCTATTGTTAGTTCCTCAGACACTGAAGCGCTGACTCTCATTTTAGTTCCACCCCGGGTGGACAATTCCTGGCGTTGCCCAACTTCGAGCTTTTGGATAATGGGGACATCCCGTGTACAGAACGACAACTGCTACCCAGCAGTCAATCAATTGATCATTTGGGGATAATTTCTCGCAGTAGGTAGTTTCCGCATTTCCTTTTCTAAAATTGTTGCATCTGATCGTCACTACTGCTGCTGCTCTGGTATCTGGGAAGAGACATGCTGTTGTGCGACTGCTTTCTTCAGTTATTGATCACAGCACACCAGCTGCCTGCTAAGCAGTCGGCCAGGGTTTGATTACCGGTCACCGCAGTTTGCCCAAACCACGGGCAATCCGCCTCCCTGGAGCAGCGGAGATTTCGTTCAGATCGCAATCAGCACACATTAATAAAAAGCAAGATTCTTTAATTCAGTTACATGTGTTCCCTGACCAATTATCACTCACTGTGAGCTGGTCCCTGGATCCGGGATGGAATTCTCCACCCGTCAGCTTTTCCCGGTAAACCCATGAAAGCATAGAAAAATAGGTGCAGGAGGAAGCCATTTGGCCCTTCGAGACTGTACGTACCGCCATTCATTATGATCGTGGCTGACCATCCACAATCAGTAACCCGTGCCTGCCTTCTCCCCATATCGCTTGATTCCACTATCCCCTCGAGCTCTATCCAAAACTCTTTAAAATTCATCCACTGAATTGGCCTCCACTGCCTTCTGTCGAAGAGAATTGCACAAATTCACATCTCTCTGGCTGAAATGTTTTTTTTCTCACCTCAGTTTTAAATGGCTTTCCCTTTATTCTTAGACTGTGGCCCCTGTTTTCTGGACTCCCCCAACATTTGGGAATTTTTTTCCTGTATCTGGCTTGTCCAGTTCATTCATAATGTTATACGTTTCTATAAGATCCCCTCTCATCCTTCTAAATTCCAGTGAGGACAAGCCCAGTCTTCAATCTTTGCTCATACGACAGTCCCGCCATCCCGCAGATTAACCTCCAGAACCTACGCTGCACATGGCTCAGTAGCAAGGATGTCCTTCCTCAAATTAGGAGACCAATACTGCACACAATACTCCAGGTGTGGTCTCACCAGGGCCCGAAACAACTGCAGAAGGACCGCTTTGCTCCTAAACTTATTGCAGCTTTCCGCAATTAACTAGGGCAGACCACAACATCAAGACAATATGTTCACACCCAGTGTCGTCAGTCTGTCCCCCACCCTCCCTCTGTCTATTTCTCTCTGTGGAATCTTTCTCCTCACTTCCCATTTGTTCCGTCAGGACCTTCATCATGTCCTCCCGAACAGATAGACGGAACATCTCATTCCGCCCTCAGCCATACGCTATGCTACACAGCACATTCCATGTTCTCCCTGCCTGTCCCCATTATAGCTTTACCTACTTTATAATAATTCAGCTCCCTGTGCTCGACCTCACCGGGAACCGGGCCGCAACGTCGAATGAGACCTGTTGCTTTCACAGACCCGCTTGACCAGCAGAGTTCCTCCAGCGTTCTGTTGCAGGATTCCAGATTCTGTATCTCTATTCCCTTTTGATACAAAACTTATTTTTCTGTGTTGGTGGAAGATATTTGTTTTCCTCTTCCATCACCTGCTGACCACTGGCCTTTGCCATAGTCTAAACTTGGTTTAGAGATACAGCGCGGAAACAGACCATCCTTAGAACCGATCACAAAACTTCTCACTTGTTTTTCTGTGCATTCTATCGACGGTACTGGGATTATACACTCAACTACTCAAATTAGGGGCTGGATCAATTTTGGGACATCACATTAAATAGTCGTTTAGGGAAGGTCCTTATATATGGTAATTACGGAGAGCACGGGTAAATGGTAAATTAGGGGAGGGCACCACAAATGGGGATTTGCGGGTGCGCCGTTATTGAAGTGTGGCGGGTAGATAAACAACAACAGATATGAAATTAGCGGAGGGAAACTGTAAATGTGGAAATAGGGGAGTGCTCCCGCAAATGGGAAATCAGGAGAAGGCAAACCTACGTAGAATTAGGGGAGGGCCCTGTCTGGTTCCATGAATGTTCCTACTTCTCTCTGTGAGTATTCATGTCTCTATCTCTCTGTGTTTTCCCGTCTCTATCTGCTGGTGTTTCCTACCTCTATGTGGGCTCCTGATGGTCTCCATCAAAGAGCTCCACGGTGTGCGAGAAGAAACACACAGGAACATACGCCCATCCACCCTTGTAAATGAGAATACAATGACCAAACTGGAACTAGGAACATTACTCAGCATTGACCTGTTCCACTGTGTCCCTTCAGTGCATTCTATGTGTTTCCACGTCCAGCCTCGCCTCGTCCTTCCTGTAGGGATTGTTCCCTGTCGTCTGTCCCTCGGCCACATTTCAGGGAAATCTGACCACGGAGCTGTGCGTCTGCTCCCTGCCAACACGAAACAACAATTGAAGCAGGAGGATCCGATGCAGAGATTTGTAAAAAGCTAGACAACGGACACGGATGACATCTGACGCGACTGCTTTAAGTCGGTAGACTGGTCCATGGTCACGGATTCTGCAGCTAACCTGAATGAGTGCGCCTCTGCCGTGACTGACTTCATCAACAAGTCAGTGGAAGACTGTGTGCGGCGAAGTCAATCCGAGTGTTCCCCAACCGGGAACCATGGATGTACATTCACAGGTGATGGCCTGGTCCGATGCAGAGAAGTTAAACGATCCCAAGCCGTGCAAGAAGCCACGCTGTGGTCTCCGAAAAGCCATCAAGGATGCCAAGGGGCAATACCGGTTCAAACTTGCGTCCCAGTGTAATCTCTGGGTCACACAGAGAATGTGGCAAGGGTCTGATTAAAATAACTGATGCAAAGTAAGTTCAGGCAACTTCATTGGTAATAGTGAGACCCAACACGATAAACGAATGCTTCTCTCCCTCGTTCTCTCCCTTTTTTTCTCTCCCCTCCCCCCCTCTCTCTCTCCCTCTCACTCTTTCCCCCTCTATCTCCCTCTCAATTTTCCAAAATTTTCTCAAAACTTTCCAAAATTTGCTCTCACCCTCTCTCGCTCCCTCTCCTCTCTCTCTCTCTCTCTTCTCTCTCTCTCTCTCTCTCTCTCTCTCTCTCTCTCTCTCTCTCTCTCTCATCTCTCTCTCTCTCTCTCTCTCTCTCTCTCTCTCTCTCTCTCTCAAACTTTCCAAAACTTCTCAAAACTTTCTCTCAACTCTCCATCAACTCTCTCTCTGTCTCAAACTCTCTATCTCCCTCTCACTTTCCAAACTTTCTCAAAACTTTCCAAAACTTGCACTCCCCTCTCGCTCCCTCTCTCTCTCTCCCCTCTTTCTCAAAACATTTTTTCTCTCTCTCTCTCTCTATCTCTCAAACTCTCTCTCTCCCTCTCACTTTCCAAAACATTCTCTCCCCCTCTCTGTCACTCTCTCTCTCTCTCTCTCTCTCTCTCTCTCTCTCTCTCCTCTCTCTCTCTCTCTCTCTCTCTCTCTCTCTCTCTCTCTCTCTCTCTCTCTCTCTCTCTCTCTCTCTCTCTCTCTCTCTCTCTCTCTCTCTCCTCTAACTTACCCAAACTTCTCAAAACTTTCCAAAAATCTCTCCCCCTCTCTCGCTCCCTCTCTCTCTCTCTCTCTTTCCCCGTCTATCTCCCTCTCACTTTCCAAAACTTTCTCAAAACTTTCCAAAACTTGCTCTCACCCTCTCTCACTCTCCCTCTCTCTCTCAAACTTTCCAAACTTTCTCAAAACTTTCTCTCAACTCTCCCTCAACTCTCTCTATCTCTCAAACTCTCTCTCTCCCTCTCACTTTCAAAACCTTCTCAAAACTTTCTCTACCCCTCTCTCTCTCTCTCTCTCTCTCTCTCTCTCTCTCTCTCTCTCTCTCTCTCTCTCCTCTCTCTCTCTCTCTCTCTCTCTCCCCCCCCTCTCGCTCCCTCTCTCTCTTTCCCCCTCTATCTCCCTCTCAATTTCCAAAACTTCCTCAAAACTTTCCAAAACCTGCTCTCACCCTCTCTCGCTCCCTCTCACTCTCTCCCTCTCCCCCTCTCTCTCAAACTTTCCAAAACTTTCTCAATACTTTCTCTCCCCTCTCTGTCTCTCTCTCTCTCTCTCTCTCCCCTTTCTCAAACTCTCTCTCTATCTCCCTCTCTCTCTCCCCTCTTTCTCAAACTCTCCCTCTCTCTGACTCTCTCTCTCTGAAGACGTTTAAATCGTACGTTCGTACGAAATTATCTAAAGCCTAAAATTTAGACCATCTACTCTTAAATCTCTCTCTCTCTCCCTCTCTCTATCTCTTAAACTCTCTCTCTCCTCTTACTTTCCAAAACTTTCTCAAAACTTTCCAAAACTTGCTCTCCCCCTCTCTCGCTCCCTCTCTCTCTATCTCTCTCTCTCTCTCTCTCTCTCTCTCCCGTCTTTCTCAAACCTTTCTCTCCACTCTCTCTCTCCCTCTCTCTCTCGCTCTCCCCCTTCTCATTCTCTCTCTCTCAAACTTCCAAAACTTTCTCAAACATTCTCCCCCTCTCTCTCTCCCTCCCCCCTCTCTCTCTCTCTCCCTCTCTGTCTAAAACTCTCTCTCTCTCTCTCCCAAAATCTCTCAAACTTTCCAAAACTTTAACTTCCCTCTGTGTGTTTCTCTCTCTCTCCCTTTCTCTCTCTCGCTCTGTCTCTCCTCTTTCTCAAACACCCCCCTCTCTCAAACCTTCTCAAAACTTTCTCAAACCTCTCTTTCTCTCTCTCCCTCTCAATCTTTCCAAAACTTTCACCTCTCTCTCTCTCTCTCTCTCTCTCTCTCTCTCTC
>NC_135971.1:5505201-5536058 GCF_053455715.1 Rhinoraja longicauda | reverse complement strand
AGAGAGAGAGATTTAAGAGTAGATGGATTTTTGGGCCTAAATGTTAGGCTTTAGATAGTTTTGTGCAAGCTGACGATTTTAAAATTTCCAGAGAGAGGGAGAGTGACAGGGAGGGGGAAGGGAGAGAAACGAAGTGAGAGAGAGAGAGAGAGAGAGAGAGAGAGAGAGAGAGAGAGAGAGAGAGAGAGAGAGAGAGAGAGAGAGAGAGAGAGAGAGAGAGAGAGAGAGAGAGAGAGAGAGAGAGAGAGAGAGAGAGAGAGAGAGAGAGAGAGAGAGAGAGAGAGAGAGAGAGAGAATGTTTTGAGAAAGAGGGGGAGAGAGAGAGGGAGCGAGAGGGGAGCGCAAGTTTTGTAAAGTTTTGAGAAAGTTTTGGAAAGTGAGAGGGAGAGAGAGTTTGAGACAGAGAGAGAGAGTTGAGGGAGAGTTGAGAGAAAGTTTTGAGAAAGTTTTGGAAAGCTTGAGAGGGGGAGAGGGAGAGGGAGTGAGAGAGGGTGAGAGCAAGTTTTGGAAAGTTTTGAGAAAGTTTTGGAAAGTGAGAGGGAGATAGAGGGGGAAAGAGTGAGAGGGAGAGAGAGAGAGGGGGAGGGGAGAGAAAAAAGGGAGAGAACGAGGGAGAGAATCATTCGTTTATCGTATTGGGTCTCACTATTACCAATGAAGTTGCATGAACTTACTTTGCATCCAGTTATTTTAATCAGACCTTGCCACATTCTCTGGGTGACCCAGAGATTACACTGGGACGCAAGTTTGAACCGGTATTGCCCCTTGGCATCCTTGATGGCTTTTCGGAGACCACAGCGTGGCTTCTTGCACGGACATGGTACCATTAACTATCAGAGGGGACTGTGTGGAGAGGGTGGCGGATTTCCGCTTCCTGGGAATCCATATTGAGGAGGACCTGACGTGGAGCGTGAACACCTCTGCGCTGCTGAAAAAGGTCCAGCAGAGACTGCACTTCCTGAGGGTGCTCAGGAAGAATAACATCACTCAGAGACTGCTGTTGTCCTTTTATCGGTGCTACATTGAGAGCATCCTAACATACTGTGTATGCGTATGGTACACCAGCTGCACAGCGGCTCAGAGGAAAGCGCTCCAGAGGGCCATTGACAACGCCCAGAGGATTGTCGGCTGCCCTCTACTTACCTTGGAGGACTTACACAGTTCCCGCTGCATCAAAAAATCCCAGAGTATTATAAAGGACATTTCCCACCCCGGACACTCCCTGTTTGAACTGTTACCGTCAGGCAGACGGTACAGATCTACAAGGACAAGGACAAACAGACTTAAAAATAGTTTTTACCCCACTGCTATAAAGGCACTAAATGTAGCCGCCAAGGAACGCAGGGGCGATATATAATAAGAGACTGTGAAATCGACAGAAGGATGTAGGGTTGGGTGTTTATGCGTGCTATTTTCATGATATTTATTTTAGTTGTTTATCTTTTTTTAAATATTTTACCTTGTATGTATCGTTAGCTTTTAGAAATGTTTGAATGGTGCACTGACTGGCTGACATTTTACAATTTCGTTGTACATGGCTCATGTTACAATGACAATAAAGGAACTATTCTAACTATAAAGGAACTATTCTTTGTAAGATTTGAGAAGTTTTCCCTCATTCTGAAATCAACACAAAACCAAAGAGCTGCAGTTTGGACATTTTAAATGGGAGACTGGGGCTGATAGCGGAGAAAGGCTGCAGTCAGTTTACCAAAGGATGTCACAATCTGTGGGTCCTAAAATGGCTGCAGGACCTCGTGACCAGCCACAAAAGGTAAAAACCTTAAATCCCAGTCTCTAGGTTTTCTGCAAAGCCACGGCCAGAACAAAGGATGGGTATTGGCCATGCAGAAACCTACGAAACCAGGTCGGAGTCCAGACACTGGGGCGCTGACATCAGCATACTCACAATGCCCCAAGCCGACCTAAACAGTTCATCTCAGTGAGGGGGCACAATAGCCCATAGAAAACTACCTGGTAGGTGATGGGAAACCAGTTAACACCCATCACCTCACAACGAAATCCCAATTAACACCGTCTGGCCATCCCCGGTATCCCCGAACATAAGCGCAGATCAGAAGAAAACCTCATACATATCTTTTTGAACAAAGAGATTCCAAGATCTGGCGGGAGATAGGACGGGTCAGAAACAGTATAACTGGCCACTACTTTTGGGTTTTAAACTCAAGAAGAAATACTGGAAGAAGAAGAAATACTGGAAGAAGAAGCTGAAGCTAGAAGAAAACCTGCAAGAAACGCAAGCAGGCAAGAAAACGAATGCAGGAGGAAGAAAAGACAGGCAAGAAAAACGGATGCAAGAGAGAGGAACAGGCACGCAACTCGAGGAGAAATACTGCCAAACGAACAGCCAGTAACCCCAGTAATAGCCCCATGGTGAGCATGCATTCCAAATCCTACATATCCTGGACATAGTTTAGTGTAGAGGGGAGGGTGGTTGTGAATAAACGTTGGGTGTGTACTAAAATATGTGTTGGTCAAGGTTGCGATGCGTCGTGCGTTCCCCATCTTATAGTCGTGTATGTGTCTTGCAGAACTGTGTTTAAGAATTCATAAGTAAAAGGTATTCGTGTATGTGTCTTGCAGAACTGTGTTTAAGAATTCATAAGTAAAAGGTATTCGTGTATATGTCTTATAGAACTGTGTGTGTTTTATGATTCATAGTTATAAGTATTCGTGTGATTCGGTATGTGTTTCATAGACATGTATTATAGAACTGTATAAGTATTCATGGACAATAGTCCCAAGTGCTGAATAAAAGCCTTTTTCATTTAAACCCTGGTTTTAAAATCTGGTCTGGTTGAATTTTTTCTGCACTATAAGAGCTCCTGCATCTAAGCCCAGTGTCCAGAACCGTAAGGGATGAGTGGGTCGAACCACTCACGGGGAACCAGTGTGCACGGCCTGGTCAAGGGATCAGAGCAAGGCACGGGGACCTTAGGTCGGGCGAAAGCTCGGCGCAGAAACCCCTTACAGATAATGGCGACACGAAGGGACACTGGCAGCAGGATGATAGTGTACCAGAAAAGGATTTTAAAACTAGGGACATAATGGACGAGCGCATTGCGGACTATGTGTTTAGTAAGGTGAATATCACCAAACAATGGATGTGTGCGTTACTAGATGACAAGCGCCCACTGGATGCAGCGATCCGGTGGACGGCCAGTAAAGCCCATAAGAAATCTGTAGAGAAGGCGGTCTGGCTGACCTGCTATAAAAAGCAGGTCCAGCTTTTGGACCGTGTGGTTGTGGCAGAGGCAGCCCAGATCAGGGACCTTCAGGAGGAGGTAGAGGAGAAGGCTGCGGGTGGGAACCAGTTGATTGAGGCTCTGGACTCTTTAAACAAGGAGCGCCGGGTCGTGACCAACCGCCACGAAGCCAGGGTAGAGCTGATGGAGTGTCAGATCACTGAGGCTATGCGTAGTAAGGGCAAGCTCAGGGAGCAGTGCGCTTCCCTGAGCCACCAGCTGGAGACCCAGGAAGAGAAACTTAAGGGAGTTAGGGCAGCCTATAAAATGGTTTTGGAGGACAGGTCGGAAGGGGCCAACCACGAGGCCTGCCTGCAGGAGATAGAGGGTCTGCGGGTTGCTTTAAATAAAGCAAGCGGGCTGGTCTGTTTGATGAACCCCCCCCGCGGGCCAGTCACTAACGGGTGCGAAGGTCCCGGTTCCGATCCCTAGAAAGACCATGGTGGCTTCAGCCCCCAGACTCCACAATTCCCCTAGCTACGAGGCATCCTGGAAAAGGGGTAGTGTAGGGGAAAGAGAGAGAGAGGAGCTCCCGGTAGAATACTCGGCACCGGCACCCATGTGCCCGGTCCTGGAAACCAGACGGGGACCCCCCATGGAGAATGGGGACACAGGACCCATTCAGAGCGAGATCGTGGTGCCCCACAGCTCCCAGCATTTAAGAGCTATGATCGGACATGTAACAAAATTGTCCAGATCAGGGGACCCCTCAATACATTTCAGGGAGATCGAGCAAACCGCCGCAATCAACGGTTGCGACGAGGGAGAACGGGCAAAATTGTTGCTGTTCTCCCTGGACAGCTCGATCCTCCAATGCCTCTCAGATGAGAGTAAAAGAGGGACCAGGACCTACGATCTCCTGCGGGACGAGGTCCTGGAAGTCTTGGGGGTGGGGGATGAGGGTCCTTTTGCCCGATTAGGGAAGACCCTTCAGATGGAGGGAGAACCCCCAAGAGTTTTTGCGGCGCGACTATGGACAGTATATCAGAGTAGTTGCCCGCACGTCCCCGCGCGAGATGACCTGGCCGGGAATGGGAGAGCCCAGCGGCTCCGATGTTTGGTATCAAACAGCCTGGCGGCCGTCAGGGAACAGGCGAAAGCCTGGTTTGATCCCACAAATAGCACGGAGGAGGCGGTTTTGGACCGTCTCACGGTTGGGTATAGGAATACCCGGAGTACGACCACCCAGTTAGTAAAAGGGAAGGTACACGTAGCGGAGGCTACTGCACTGGCCCAAAAGGAGTGGCGACAGGAGGGTAACCCTACCGCACAGTCCAAGTGTTTCAGGTGCGGTAAGGTGGGACACTGGCGGAAGGATTGCAGGGCCCACACCAAGGAAGATAGGGTTGGCACCACCCAGCGCACCGAGGTCCCAGTTAAGCCCGAGATCATCGAAACGATGATCGAGGTGATGCAGTCCCTCATGGCCGCACAGGGGAAGGTGGCAGTCGCTACCGGCTCCCCGGGTGCGAGGGGGGCACTGGACATTCCCCAATGACATCAGCCCACGCAGCTTGCCTATCTGTGTCCTCCGCTACGATGCGTGGAAGAGGCCGCTTGTGGAGATGGTAGTGGAGAGGCAAAGGGGCAGTTATCTGTTGGACACGGGGGCTTCATGCACCGTGGTCCACACAGAGGAACCCTTTGACTCTCCCCTGTCCACGGGGGTCCCTTTCGCACTGGCGGGGTTCACAGGGAAGGAACAGGCTGGCGCGCATTCACAGCCAAGGATGAGGCAGGTCACGCAGACAGGCAAGGTTGCCTGCGTGAGGGGGGAGGACATTCTCCAGGAATGGAGGGTCTCCCGTTTTGGGTGGGATTCAGGTGAGGAAGAGCCTGATCAGCTCGACCAGGGGCTGGATCCCATTACGAAGGAAGAGGAGTCGGAGGGGGACGACAGTAACGTCCCCGACTCAAGCACCAGGAAGGCGGGGGTAGCGAGCGAAGGCTCACCACCTGTAGATACAGGTAGAGTGAGGCCGGATGCCGCGGGTATACCCAGCACCAAGGGGGCAGAGCTGGATGAGGCGGGGCCAGGGTCGGCAGCTGCGGGGGGTACCCGAGCTGCGGCACGGCAGGAACCGGTCCTCAGCCAGGCTGTCCAGGGGGCAGTGCCTAAGGTGATCCTCCGTAGGTCCAGCAGGAAACCCCAACTTAGAAAGTTTTGGCCAGAGGTCAATCACGCCCCGAGGTACGGGAGCCAAGTGAGGAGGAGGGAGCTAAAGTTTCAGAGGAGGTTTAGCCCCCGCCAGGCAGCGACAGGCTGCGGAGGATCAAAGGTGGGAGACAGCATGGTGCAGCCGCAGGAGACGACCCGCTGCAGCCCTGACAGGGATTAGCTGAGCCGCCCGGGGAAGGCGGCACTGTATTATATTTTAGATAATATAAATAAGGATAGGTATTTTAGATAAGGATAAGCTATTTAAGATATTTTAGGTAATATAGATAAGGATAGGTATTTTAGATAAGGATAAGCTATTTTTGATAAGGATAAGCTATTTAAGATAAGTTTTGTGGGGATAGTTAGCGTTTAAATAAAGTTGATGCGTCCAGGATGTGTGGGTGTGGGGTGCAGGCTGGGGGTCAAGAGACCCGCCCGCAGAGGCGTTTAACAAAGCCAAGCGCTCCCCAAGAGGCTTGCTATACCATTCTTCTTTATCTGTTTTCTGGAGTGGAAGGAGGCACTCGTATGGTGGATCTTTGCCACGGCGATCGGATGTGGGTGGACCTATCGGGGCCACACCAAGGACATCATCGTCTACGGCTGCTCCGGGGACACGGCTCCCATCGCGACCGATGGGACTGGAAGGAGAGAAGCGGAGGAGACCGCAGTTCACTTCCATGAAGGCCGGTGGCCGGGGTGGCTGGGATCGAACTCTTCAGAGTATTCCAACGCCCCAGGTTTTGCTTATCGGGACACTTCATTATTGTGCCCGAGAATCAAGATCATCGCCCAAAAGATCAGCGCCACCGTTGGCAAAAGGATCTGCCTGGTATGCACGGGGAAGGTCCCCGCGAGCAGGCGGTGGTGGCTGAGGAAAACGAGCAGGACAATGGCCAACTCCACTGTTGAGTGGGAGAGACTTAACAACAACACTCACAGAACTATTTCTGGGACTAAAGAACAGTTGAGTGTGTGTTGGGACAAATGGTGGGAACCGGATGAGGGGATTTATATGTGTATGTGGGGTCCGAGGTATCGTTGCCCCACGGGCAACAGCATATTTTTCCAGAGACAGTGGCAGGATGACGGTAAGGGGATGAGGTGGGATGTTAGCTCACGGGCTTGTGGGGTCCCCCTTTCCCCGATCCCGGTAAACGCCACTGAACTCATCACACGACCACGCATAACACCTCCCACAATTCCACTGGCAGTAGCACAGGAGGGTGAGTGCCCAAAAACCACTAAGGGAAAAATGTAAAAGAGGGCAGCACCTCAATAACCGAGTACATCAAGGGGAATGGAGAGACCGTTACGTGCGGGTGGGCGAGCAGGACCCAGCCGCAAGCTGCTAGGAGGACGTGCCCCCCTCCCTCCGCACCGAGTAGACTGTGTTTTATATTGTCCCCTTTTAAAATTTGTATAAACTAGGTTTTTGTATTCGAATTTGTATCAAGAGTGATTGTGTAGGAATGTAAAAAAATGTATCGTTTTACTGTTGTATTGTTTTCATGTCCTACATTACAGCTGACACCAGTAGGAGGATGGCGGAGGCATCGGCCTGGGACAAGGTGTAGAGGTATATGTCTGACACGAAAATGTACATGCTTGTAATATAGTTTTGCCCGGGACACGGGCAGTAAAGGTCAGCCTAAGAGATGGGGACTGTACGTTCGCAATGAAACACTAGTTTAGTTAAAACCTCAGGGGTCTGGATATGGAGAATCGGGAAAACATTGCTCAACCACATTATTTAATTGATTCGATAAGCTGGGGTTATGCAAATCAACAGGAGGGACTGTAAGATTTGAGAAGTTTTCCCTCATTCTGAAATCAACACAAAACCAAAGAGCTGCAGTTTGGACATTTTAAATGGGAGACTGGGGCTGATAGCGGAGAAAGGCTGCAGTCAGTTTACCAAAGGATGTCACAATCTGTGGGTCCTAAAATGGCTGCAGGACCTCGTGACCAGCCACAAAAGGTAAAAACCTTAAATCCCAGTCTCTAGGTTTTCTGCAAAGCCACGGCCAGAACAAAGGATGGGTATTGGCCATGCAGAAACCTACGAAACCAGGTCGGAGTCCAGACACTGGGGCGCTGACATCAGCATACTCACAATGCCCCAAGCCGACCTAAACAGTTCATCTCAGTGAGGGGGCACAATAGCCCATAGAAAACTACCTGGTAGGTGATGGGAAACCAGTTAACACCCATCACCTCACAACGAAATCCCAATTAACACCGTCTGGCCATCCCCGGTATCCCCGAACATAAGCGCAGATCAGAAGAAAACCTCATACATATCTTTTTGAACAAAGAGATTCCAAGATCTGGCGGGAGATAGGACGGGTCAGAAACAGTATAACTGGCCACTACTTTTGGGTTTTAAACTCAAGAAGAAATACTGGAAGAAGAAGAAATACTGGAAGAAGAAGCTGAAGCTAGAAGAAAACCTGCAAGAAACGCAAGCAGGCAAGAAAACGAATGCAGGAGGAAGAAAAGACAGGCAAGAAAAACGGATGCAAGAGAGAGGAACAGGCACGCAACTCGAGGAGAAATACTGCCAAACGAACAGCCAGTAACCCCAGTAATAGCCCCATGGTGAGCATGCATTCCAAATCCTACATATCCTGGACATAGTTTAGTGTAGAGGGGAGGGTGGTTGTGAATAAACGTTGGGTGTGTACTAAAATATGTGTTGGTCAAGGTTGCGATGCGTCGTGCGTTCCCCATCTTACAGTCGTGTATGTGTCTTGCAGAACTGTGTTGAAGAATTCATAAGTAAAAGGTATTCGTGTATGTGTCTTGCAGAACTGTGTTTAAGAATTCATAAGTAAAAGGTATTCGTGTATATGTCTTATAGAACTGTGTGTGTTTTATGATTCATAGTTATAAGTATTCGTGTGATTCGGTATGTGTTTCATAGACATGTATTATAGAACTGTATAAGTATTCATGGACAATAGTCCCAAGTGCTGAATAAAAGCCTTTTTCATTTAAACCCTGGTTTTAAAATCTGGTCTGGTTGAATTTTTTCTGCACTATAAGAGCTCCTGCATCTAAGCCCAGTGTCTAGAACCGTAAGGGGTGAGTGGGTCGAACCACTCACGGGGAACCAGTGTGCACGGCCTGGTCAAGGGATCAGAGCAAGGCACGGGGACCTTAGGTCGGGCGAAAGCTCGGCGCAGAAACCCCTTACAGCTTGGGATCGTTTAACTTCTCCGCATCGGACCAGGCCATCGCCTGTGAATGTCCATCCATGGTTCCCAGTTGGGGAACACTCGGATTGACTTCGGCCGCACACAGTCTTCCACTCACTTGTTGATGAAGTCAGTCACGGCAGAGGCGCACTCATTCAGGTTAGCTGCAGAATCCGTGACCATGGACCAGTCTACTGACTTAAAGCAGTCGCGTCAGATGTCATCCGTGTCCGTTGTCTCGCGTTTTACAAATCTCTGCATCGAATCCTCCTGCTTCAGTTGTTGTTTCATGTTGGGAGGGAGCAGACGCACAGCTCTGTGGTCAGACTTCCCTGAAATGTGGCCGAGGGACAGGGCGACAGGGAACAATCCCTACAGGATGGACGAGGCGAGCCTGGACGTGGGAACACATAGAATGCACTGAAGGGACACAGTGGAACAGGTCAATGCTGAGTAATGTTCCTAGTTCCAGTTTGGTCATTGTATTCTCATTTACAAGGGTGGATGGGCGTATGTTCCTGTGAGTTTCTTCTCGCACACCGTGGGAGCTCTTTGATGGAGACCATCAGGAGCCCACATAGAGGTAGGAAACACCAGCAGACAGAGACGGGAAAACACAGAGAGATAGAGACATGAATACTCACAGAGAGATGTAGGAACATTCATGGAACCAGACAGGGCCCTCCCCTAATTCTACGTAGGTTTGCCTTCTCCTGATTTCCCATTTGCGGGAGCACTCCCCTATTTCCACATTTACAGTTTCCCTCCGCTAATTTCATATTTGTTGTTGTTTACCTACCCGCCACACTTCAATAACGGCGCACCCGCAAATCCCCATTTGTGGTGCCCTCCCCTAATTTGCCATTTACCCGTGCTCTCCCGTAATTACCATATATAAGGACCTTCCCCTAAACGACTATTTAATGTGATGTCCCAAAATTGATCCAGCCCCTAATTTGAGTAGTTGAGTGTATAATCCCAGTACCGTCGATAGAATGCACAGAAAAACAAGTGAGAAGTTTTGTGATCGGTTCTAAGGATGGTCTGTTTCCGCGCTGTATCTCTAAACCAAGTTTAGACTGTGGCAAAGGCCAGTGGTCAGCAGGTGATGGAAGAGGAAAACAAATATCTTCCACCAACACAGAAAAATAAGTTTTGTATCAAAAGGGAATAGAGATACAGAATCTGGAATCCTGCAATAGAACGCTGGAGGAACTCTGCTGGTCAAGCGGGTCTGTGAAAGCAACAGGTCTCATTCGACGTTGCGGCCCGGTTCCCGGTGAGGTCGAGCACAGGGAGCTGAATTATTATAAAGTAGGTAAAGCTATAATGGGGACAGGCAGGGAGAACATGGGATGTGCTGTGTAGCATAGCGTATGGCTGAGGGCGGAATGAGATGTTCCGTCTGTCTGTTCGGGAGGACATGATGAAGGTCCTGACGGAACAAATGGGAAGTGAGGAGAAAGATTCCACAGAGAGAAATAGACAGAGGGAGGTTGGGGGACAGACTGACGACACTGGGTGTGAACATATTGTCTTGATGTTGTGGTCTGCCCTAGTTAATTGTGGAAAGCTGCAATATGTTTAGGAGCAAAGCGGTCCTTCTGCAGTTGTATAGGGCCCTGGTGAGACCACACCTGGAGTATTGTGTGCAGTATTGGTCTCCTAATTTGAGGAAGGACATCCTTGCTACTGAGCCATGTGCAGCGTAGGTTCTGGAGGTTAATCTGCGGGATGGCGGGACTGTCGTATGAGCAAAGATTGAAGACTGGGCTTGTCCTCACTGGAATTTAGAAGGATGAGAGGGGATCTTATAGAAACGTATAACATTATGAATGAACTGGACAAGCCAGATACAGGAACAAAATTCCCAAATGTTGGGGGAGTCCAGAAACAGGGGCCACAGTCTAAGAATAAAGGGAAAGCCATTTAAAACTGAGGTGAGAAAAAAAACATTTCAGCCAGAGAGATGTGAATTTGTGCAATTCTCTGCGACAGAAGGCAGTGGAGGCCAATTCAGTGGATGAATTTAAAAGAGTTTTGGATAGAGCTCGAGGGGATAGTGGAATCAAGCGATATGGGGAGAAGGCAGGCACGGGTTACTGATTGTGGATGGTCAGCCATGATCATAATGAATGGCGGTACGTACAGTGTCGAAGGGCCAAATGGCTTCCTCCTGCACCTATTTTTCTATGCTTTCATGGGTTTACCGGGAAAAGCTGACGGGTGGAGAATTCCATCCCGGATCCAGGCACCAGCTCACAGTGAGTGATAATTGGCCATGGAACCCATTTAACTGAATTAAAAATTCTTGCTTTTTATTAATGTGTGCTGATTGCGATCTGAACGAAATCTCCGCTGCTCCAGGGAGGCGGATTGCCCGTGGTTTGGGCAAACTGCGGTGACCGGTAATCAAACCCTGGCCGACTGCTTAGCAGGCAGCTGGTGTGCTGTGATCAATAACTGAAGAAAGCAGTCGCACGACAGGATGTCTCTTCCCCAGATACCAGAGCAGCAGCAGTAGTGACGATCAGACGCACCAAATTTAGAAAAGGAAATGCGGAAACTACCCACTGCGAGAAATTATCCCCAAATGATCAATTGATTGACTGCTGGGTATCAGTTCTCGTTCTGTACACGGGATGTCCCCATTGTTCAAAAGCTCGAAGTTGGGCAACGCCCAGGTATTGTCCACCCGGGATGGAACTAAAATGAGAGTCAGCGCTTCAGTGTCTGAGGAACTAACAATAGAACTTCGTACAGCTCGCAACCGTTGACAAATTGAATCTTTGATATTAAATGTTATTTTCAAGCAAGTGAGTTTGGTTTCTAAATTATGCCCAACCGCGGAAAAGCAATAAGAGGCCAATTCGCGACTCATCCCCGGCTGTCTTCCAGTCACTCAATCCCACTCTATTTATAGTTATAGAGTCAACCAGCACGACGGAAAACCTTATGGAACAAGCTGACTATGCCACGAAATAGTTCAGTTAGCTTAGTTAAGTGGGACTGAAGGCTGATAAATCCCCAGCGCCTGATGGTCTGCATCACAGAGTACTCAAGGAGATGGCTCTAGAAATCGTGGACGCATGGGTGATCATTTTCCAATGTTCAATAGACTCAGGATGAGTTCCTGTGGATTGGAGGGGAGCGAATGTTAACCCATTTTTCAAGAAAATAGCAAGAGAGAAAACGGGGAATTATAGATCATCGGTGTTGGGGAAGATGGTGGAGTCAATTATTTAAGAGGTAATAACGGCGCATTTGGATAGCAGTAAAAGGATTGGTCCAAGTCAGCATGGATTTATGAAGGGGAAATCCTGCTTGACTATCTTCTGATTTTTTTTGAGGATGTGACAAGTAAAATGGATGGAGAGCCATTGGATGTAGTGTATCTATGCGTTCAGGAAGGCTTTGGTAAGTCCCCACACGGAGATTGGTGAGCAAGATTAGAGCACATGGTATTGGGGGAAGAGTATTGACATGGATAGATAATTGGTTTGCAGACAGGAAGTAAAGAGTAGGAATAAATGGGTCCCTTTGAGAATGGCAGGCACTGGCGAATGGAGTGTCGCAAGGCTCGATGCAGGGGCGCAACTATTAACCATATAAAAAACATAGCACAAAAAGTAAGGAAATTTGTGTTTGGTAGATTATTTCTTTGTTGTAACAATGCTTCTTGGCAATAAATCTTATACTGTTGGAAAGCCTGTTTATTTCCCTTTTAAATGGTGCCACATTTGTAAGGAACATGCATTTGTGGGATGAGCAGCAGAGCTGAGTATATGGGTTGCGCCCATGAAAAATTTGCCAAATCTTCTCTGCCAATGCCAAACAGCTTATTCTGCCATTGACTCTTGTTCGGTGTTGTTTGGTGGATTGGATGATTGAAGTCTGAAGAAACAAGACATATTGGCAATTTAACAATGTATTCATTTAATAAACGGGAGCCACAGTAGCGTGTGGAAGAACCATACACAGCCATAACAGCCTGGCACCTCCTCCTCATGCTGGTCACCAGCCTGGTCACACACTGTTGTGGGATGGCATCCCATTCTTGTCAGCACCTAGGGGTACCAGAAGCTCAAAACAAGAGTCAATAGCAACAGCAGAATAAGCTATTTGGCATTGGCAGAGAAGATTTGGCAAATTTTTCATGGGCGCAACCCATATACTCAGCTCTGCTGCTCATCCCACAAATGCATGTTCCTTACAAATGTGGCACCATTTAAAAGGGAAATAAACAGGCTTTCCAACGGTATAAGATTTATTGCCAAGAAGCATTGTTACAACAAAGAAATAATCTACCAAACACAAATTTCCTTACTTTTTGTGCTATGTTTATATTAACGATTTGGATGATGGAATTAGAAGTAACACTAGCAAGTTTGCAGATGACACAAAGCTGGGTGGAGGTGTGAACTGTGAAGAGGATGTTAGGAGGTTGCAGGGTGACTTGGACAGGTTGAGTGAGTGGGCAGATGCAAGTCAGATGCAGTATGACGTAGATAAATGTGGGGTTATCCACTTTGGCGGCGAAAACAAATAGGGACATTATTATCTCAATGGTGTCAGATTCGGGAAAAGGAAAGAACCAGGGGCCACTGTCCAAGAATAAAGGGGAGGCCATTTAAAACGGAGGTGCAAAAAAAAATCACCCAGATAGTTGTGACTTTGTGGAATTCTCTGCCACAGAAGACAGTGGAGGCCAAACCACCGGATGCATTGAAAGGTGAGTTGGACAGAGCTCTTGGGGCTAGTGGAATAAAGGGATATGGGGAGAAGGCAGGCTCGGGGTACAGATTGTGGATGATCAGCCATGATCACAATGAATGGCGATGCTGGCTCGAAGGGCCAAATGGCCACCTCCTGCACCTATTTATCTATGTTTCTATGTCTCTAATATCCGTTCACTATGTGCCGTCCATTTAATCGACCGGGGCAATTCACCGCAACCATCATGTCGGCGGTCCACATACCACACAAAGCCAACACCAAGGTGGCAGCGGATGAATTATACTCGGTCATGAACTCTCTTTAAGAACCAAACCCTATGGTACTGTTCATCATTTTGCGATGAACTCAACCAATCTAGCCTCAGGAATGCACAGTTAACTAAAATCAACATCTCTCTCTCTCTCCCCCAGCCCATCCCCCTCGGCAGGGCTTAAGCACTCTGGCCCACACGACCAGTAAGTATGCCTGCCGTTCCATTTGTCGCTCTCGTTTGTCATCCGATCATCTATTGGCGGTGCTCCTGCTGGCTTTCAGAAAGATTTAAGAATGAAGCACCAACGAAACGAGCAACACAGCAGTGGTCTCAGGAGACCAGGGGTCTCCATTAGGTCTGCCCTCGGTCGATGAAGTGGAACTCTTATTATGCTATTTGCAGTTCTACAGAGCGAAGGCACAGTAATCGGTCCGATTGGATAAGCGTTGGGGAACATTGAGTCGTAATATGAAGGCGAATTATCAGGAAATCAACTCAATCGAAGTCCGGGCTGCATACAAAGACTGGCAAACGTCAATAATGAGCAGTTAATGGACGACGAAACAAATCTGTCATCAAACAATATAAATCTTTCATGTCAAAGGAGAATACAGATGCTGTAATCTTGAATAATGAGACATAACTCAGCGGGTCATGCAGCATCCGTAGAAGCAGCTGACGTAAGTTTTAGATTCGGGGCCATGAGACGGAGCACAAGGCATCAATGATTAGAAAGTTGGAAAGTAAATGATGGGGCCGATCAATGGCAAAATGTGAATGTTCCTGTGTAGCGTAGTGCATGGCTGGCGATCAGAGTGAAGATGTTCCGTCTGCCTGTACGGGAGGACTGGATGGAGCTCATGACGGAACAGATGGGGAGTGAAGGGCGAGGTTCCACTGAATGGAATAGACAGAGAGCGGGTGGTGAAGAGAGTGGCGTCACTTGGTGTTAAATGTTATCTGGGCATGTTGGGATCTGTCCTCATCTGGGGTGGGAATCTGCACCACGGTAGCGCAGCGGTAGAGTTGCTGCTTTACAGCGAATGCAGCGCCGGAGACACAGGTTCGATCCTGACTACGGGTGCTGCACTGTAAGGAGTTTGTACGTTCTCCCCGTGACCTGCGTGGGTATTCTCCGAGATCTTCGGTTTCCTCCCACACTCCAAAGACGTACAAGTATGTAGGTTAATTGGCTGGGTAAATGTAAAAATTGTCCCTAGTGGGTGTAGGATAGTGTTAATGTACGGGGATCACTGGGCGGCACGGACTTGGAGGGCCGAAAAGGCCTGTTTCCGGCTGTAGATATATGATATGATATGATAAGATGCACTTCCGTTTGCACGGCAACGGGTCAGGAATGGAAATTCCATCCCCGATGCAAAGACGACCTCACAGTAAATAATAATTGCCTTTGGGATCCATTTTACTCCAGAACACCTTCCTGCATCATTTATAGGTTCAAGGTGAATGTGGAAAAGATTAGTGGGAACCTGGTGGGTAACTGTTTCACGCAAAGGATGGTGGATGTATGGAACAAGCTGCCAGAGGAGGTCATTGAGACAGGGACTGTCCAAACATGTAAGAAGCAGTTAGACAAGTACATGGATCGGACAGGTTTGGAGGCATATGGGCCAAACGCGGCCAGGTGGGACTGGTGTAGCTGGAACATGTTGGCCGGTGTGGGCAAGTTGTGCCGAATGGCCTGTTTCCACTCTGTATCATTCTATGACTCTATGAGTCTATGCATGTTGATTAGTAGGACTAGATGTTACAATCCCTAAGGTTTGCACTACAATTGACTGGTGTTGTTCTTGGGGGTGACCACTAGGTGATGTTGCTACCATTCAGACACATCTTCAGTTGTGTACCTCAACGTCCTGGGTGTTTCGGCCTTTTATCACAAGACACCATCAGTCGAGGCAGGCCCACCGCAGGGTGATCAGACCTGGGTGTGTGTCTTATGGTTAGTCTCAAGATGGTCACGTGGCAGCCCAGACAGTATCTTTTCTTTTCAGCCACACCCAGTGACTGCTCCGTTCGGCGGCATTTGCAAGTTCTTTGATTGCCCTCCTTTGGGCCTGCCCTCTGACTCCAACTTCCCTCAGGAGCCTTGCAGTGGAATTGGCTACAAAGCCCCTGCACCCCACCTCCACTGGACACACTCTTACACTCCAACCTCGCTCCTCTGCCTCTACTGCAAGGTTGGAATATCTCAGCCTTTTCCTTTCAAATGCCTCGTCCACAGCCTCCTCCCAGGGCACCGTCAGCTCAACGATGAAAACACGCCGACAGGAGCTGGGCCAGAGGACGAGGTCTGGTCGCAGGTTGGTAGCTGCGATTTCAACTGGGAAGGAAAGCCTCTGGCCTAGGTCAACCCGCATTTCCCAGTCTCTGGCTGCGCTCAGTGGGCATGACTTGAGAAGCGAGGTGGTAGTCTTCCGTTTCTCTCCTTCCCGGATGAACGATTGGATTTGCGGGAATGGTAGCTGGGCATTGATAGGCATGGCGTTGGTGGTAACTCCCTTGCACTCGAGTGCAGCTGCCAAACACCTCAGCACCTGGTTGTGTCGCCAGGTGTATCTGCCTTGTGTTAGGCTGGTCTTACAACCGACCAGGATATGCTTGAGGTTTGCTGGAACTGCACACAGGGGCAGGCTGGATCCTCTCCCAGCCAAAGATTTAGGTTTGTGGGGGAGGGAAGGACGTCATATGTGGCTCTGATAATAAAGCTCAACATACTTGACTCCATGTTCCACAGCTCACTCCATGTGATCTTCCATCCTCTCAATGCTATCCCACCTCATCCAGCGGTCTTGCTTGAATTGAGATATGGCTTTGGCACACCTGGCTGCTTCTTCTTGGCGGCGCACCTCCTCCACCACCAGGTGCTGACGTTCAGCTGGAGTAGCCTTTTGCCAGGTAGGTTTCATTGCTCCCAGGCCAAAGCCCCCTCGGCCTTGTTGGACATGGCCCACTATGTCCCGGTGTCGGAGGGCAGATTTTGCGTCCTGTACCACTGCTGCTGGAGTCCATTTCTTCCCTGTTGCTAGGGTTGGAGCGACACCTCTAACTATTGGGTCCCGGGATTCTGTTAGTGTCATGTCCAGCCTTGCTTTGGCGCATTTTAATTCCTCCACCAGGCTTGAGACTGGCAGTGAGAGGGCTCCATTCCCATAGAGTCCTATGCTGCTGAGGCATCTCGGTAGCCCAAGCCACTTCCTCACTTGTGAGTTCACAAGTCTCTCCAGCTGGTTGACATGGGATAAAGTGACCTCATAGATGGTAATTGGCCACATGAGTCGGGGCAGCAGACCGAATTAAAGGCACCAAAGCTTCAGCTTCCCTGGGAGAGCAGTGTTGTTGATTCGCTTGAGGCCACTGATTGTATCCTGCCTCAGTCGTTCCACCTGCTCTGCGTCCTTGAGGTGTGCGGTGTACCATCGCCCTAGGCTTTTGACAGGCTTCTCCAGGACAGTTGGTATTGTCTCGTTGTTGATGCGGAACCTTTCATCAGTGAGCCGGCCTTTGACGATGGAAATACTGCAGGACTTGCTGGGTTTAATCTCCATTCGTGCCCATTTGATGTTTTCCTGGAGTTTATCCAGCAGGCGTTTGGTGCATGCTTTTGTTGTTGTTATAGTGGTCATGTCGTCCATGTACGCCCTGATTGGAGGAAGACGCAGCCCACTCTTGAAGCGTTCCCCTCCGACTACCCATCGTGATGCTCGAATGATTAGCTCCATTGCCATGGTAAACATCAGAGGAGAGATGGTACAGCCCGCCATTATAGAAACATAGAAACATAGAAAATAGGTGCAGGAGTAGGCCATTCGGCCCTTCGAGCCTGCACCGCCATTCAATATGATCATGGCTGATCATCCAGTTCAGTAGCCTGTACCTGCCTTCTCTCCATACTCCCTGATCCCTTTAGCAAAAAGGGCCACATCTAACTCCTTCTTAAATATAGCCAATGAACTGGCCTCAACTACCTTCTGTGGCAGAGAATTCCACAGACTCACCACTCTCTGTGTGAAGAAATGTTTTCTCATCTCGGTCCTAAAAGACTTCCCCCTTATCCTTAAGCTGTGACCCTTGGTTCTGGACTCCCCCAACATCGGGAACAATCTTGCCGCATCTAGCCTCTCCAACCCCTTAAGAATTTTATATGTTTCTATAAGATCCCCCCTCAGTCTTCTAAACTCCAGCGAGTACAAGCCCAGTCTATCCAGTCTTTCCTCATATGAAAGTTCCGCCATCCCAGGGATCAATCTGGTGAACCTTCTCTGTACTCCCTCTAAGGCAAGAATATCTTTCCTCAGGTTAGGAGACCAAAACTGCACACAATACTCCAGGTGCGGTCTCACCAAGGCCCTGTACAACTGCAGCAGAACCTCCCTGCTCCTAAACTCAAATCCTCTTGCTATGAATGCCAACATACCATTCGCTTTCTTCACTGCCTGCTGCACCTGCATGCTTGCTTTCAATGACTGGTGCACCATGACACCCAGGTCACGTTGCATCTCCCCTTCTCCCAATCGGTCACCATTCAGGTAATACTCTGCTTTCCTGTTCTTGCCGCCAAAGTGGATAACCTCACATTATGCCTATCTCAAGGTGCTGCCAGGCGGTGGTGTTGTCCTGTGTTGTGATGCAGAACTGGAGGTCCTGGAAGTAAGCTTTTACCAGCTTTGTGGTGACCTCTGGGACATGGAAGAAGTTAAAATCTGCCCAAAGAGTCTCATGGGGCACCGAACCAAAGGCATTGGCAAGATTTAAGAAAACCACGTGCAGATCTCTCTTTTCTTTCTTGGCAGTTTGTATCTGGTGCCAGATGACGTTTGCATGTTCCAGACATCCTGAGAAACCACGTACCCCTGCTTTCTGCACTGACGTGTCAATGAAGTTGTCGCTCTGCAAAAACGCTGTCTTTGGGCCACAACACCAAAGAAGATCTTTCCTTCCACATTCAGAAGGCTGATCTGGCGGAATTGGCTAATGGTTGAGGAGTTCTTTTCATTGGGAATTAGGATCTCTCCTGCCTTTCGCCATGCCTTAGGTATGATTCCTTTCCCCCACGCCACTTTCATTAACTTCCAGAGGTATTTCAGGGAATCAGGGGTGTTCTTATAGAGCCTGTATGGAATGCCATTTGGCCCTGGGGCTAATGCTGTTCTTGCCCGTTTAACTGTGTTCTCCACCTCCTTCCATGTAGGAGATCTTGTGTCCATCTGGTGCTCAGGTGGGTGAATAGGTGGCATGTCGTCTGGAATGGTGACTGGCTCATGCCTCAGGTTGTCGGAGTACGTCTTCCTCAGGTACTCCTCCAGTTCCCTCACAGGTACTTTCAGGATCCCGCTTTTCTCCTTGGCAAAGAGGCTTTTGACAAACTTATATGGATCTCTGTGAAAGCCTGTCCTCGCCCGTTCTTTCTTCTTGTGTTGCTTTCTCAGGCTTTCTGCTCTTCGCAGGATTGCCAGGCGCTGCTTTACTTCTGCCTGCAGTGCCTCGAGTTCTTCCCTTTCTGCCTCTGTGGGCTTCTTCCACTGTGTTCTCACCTGCTTCCTTTCCTTCACCAGTCTTTTAATCTCCTGCTGCCTCCTGGAATTGTACTGGAGTGATAGTTCCTTCTGCGTCCTCTGTTTCTTGACCTTCACCCCAAATCTCTCCGCCCACTAGTTGTATACAATGTCTCCCATCTTCTCCAGTTTTCCTTCTACACATCCCTTCAATCCTTCCAGAAGATGGACGAGGTCAGTGTTAATGTTCTCCCACTCTTTCCTCTGGCAGGATTTAGGCCACAAGATTTGAGGCTTTTTTCCTTCCACCTTCCTCTCTACCGCTGACTGTGGCTGGTTGGGCTCTGTACTCATGTCCATTGGTGGGACTGTACTTGGTTGAGCTTCGCCTGGGGTGCTGATACCCTGTGGACTGTGGTGATTATCCTGCCACTGGACTTCACTCGACTGATTTGACGTACATCTTAGAAAGTAACGGTCAATGCGAGGCCCCTCACCAAGCTCTCGGGCACTTTTTCCTGCCCTGGTGGATCTTGAGACCCTTTTCTGATGTTATCTTTTCCCAGCCACAGATGCAGCTTCGTAGCTTGTGTCCTGCCGGAGCTGCTGCTCTGTCAATTGCTGTGTTGGTTGTCTGATTCATAGTCGATTCCGTTCCTAGCTCTGTTGCCGTGTGGCCTGTGGATGAGTCATCTTGCGCCCCGCTCTCGCAGACTCAAGGGGTATTCTTTGTCTTGACATTTTCGGAGCAATATATGGGTGGAACCGATTTATGAATGTAAATCGTCCCCAACGTGTGTATGATAGTGTTGATATGCAGGGATCGGTGATCGGTGCGGACTCGATGGGCCGAAGGGCCTGTTTCCGCGCTGTATCTTTAAACTAAAACACCTCATATTCCGCCTGGGTACCTCACAACCCAACGGTATGAGGATTGAATTCATAAAGTTTAATTCAATTAACAACGACCTCTCTTCATTTCTCACCCCCTCCCCATCTTCCTTATGCCCCACCGATGCGCCCCCATTTCTCCCACTATGCTGCTTAACAATCCCAAACATGTCCCCTTCAACATAACCCTTTCCTCTGGCTTCACATTACGCGCACGTTCACTGCTGATCTCACGAGCATTTTTTTAATCTCCTTTCCATTTCTGGCCTTTGTCCGCCCATCTGATAATCAACCCCCCCCCCCCCCCCCGCCCCTCTTCACCTGTATCCACCTATCACTTGCATGTTTTATTCTGGGCACAACCTCTCTTCCAACTTTGTTTTAACCCCTCCTCTGGTGTAAACCATGTCAGCTGTAATGCTGTTTCAGCCACATTTTGCAGCACAGCATTCCAATCCCTTCTGAAACAAGTCGATGGTTTCAAAGACTTTTCCAAACAAGGGGAAGATGTTCGAACATGTTTCCAAACTATTCAGGTTACGCCTGGGTTTGCTGAGCAAAACACTGCAAAAGCTGGGCGTGCAGCGAAGGTTTTATTATGTTAATTCCCGGAATGGCGAGGCTGTCCTATGTTGAAAGACAGGAGCGGCTAGGCTTGTATACACTGGAATTTAGAAGGATGAGAGAGAATCTTATCGAAACATATAAGATTAGTAAGGGGCTGGACACGTTAGAGGCAGGAAACATGTTCCCAATGTTGGGAGAGTCCAGAACCAGAGGCCACAGTTTAAGAATAAGGGGTAGGCCATTTAGAACTGAGATGAGGAAAAACTTTTTCAGTCAGAGAGTTGTGAATCTGTGGAATTCTCTGCCTCAGAAGGCAGTGGAGGCCAATTCTCTGAATGCATTCAAGAGAGAGCTAGATAGAGCTCTTAAGGATTGCGGAGTCAGGGAGTATGTGGAAAAGGCAGGAACGGGGTACTGATTGAGAATGATCAGCCATGATCACATCGAATGGCGGTGCGTGCAGGCTCGAAGGACCGAATGGCCTACACCTGCACCTAATGTCTATTGACCACCTTCTTTAAAAATCTTCTTTCCATTTCTGGCCTTTGTCCACCCATCTGATACTCAACACCCGCCCCCCAGGGATAGGTGATCGGTGCGGACTCGATGGGCAGAAGGGCCTGTTACCGCGCTGTATCTCTAACCGAAAACACCTTACAAAATGGCGGCACTGCCCTAGCAGCTGCCGCTCACCTGCGGTCCATTTGTCTTTGTGTTTTTGTTGTTTTTTTTGTCTTAATTGTAGTTGTGATGTGGTGTTTTTCTGTTTGTGTACTGTGTGTGTATGTGGGGGGGAGGGGGAAACTAACACTGTAAATATGTGTCCCTTCAGAACGGAGACCCGACCTTTGTTTTCTGGGTGGTGTCTCCGTTCCTGCTGCGGCCTACCATCGGCCCAACTCCTGGAGCTGTCGGCCTCCAGGGCTCTGGTTCGCAGAGCCCGCGGATCGGACTTACCACCACCGGAGCCGGCCGTCTTCGGAGGCTGCGGGTGCGGCTGCGACTCGCCTTAGGCTCGGGCCGCGTGGATGCCGACATCGGGAGCTCCGGCAGCGGCAGCGTGTTCGCCCGCCCCGGATCGCGGGGCTTGGGGCGCGGACATTTCACCGTCCGGCGCGGCCTAGGATGGCCGCGGGATATTTCTCTGCTGGGCGGGGGCTTCAATGTCGGGAGCCACGACCGCCCCGACGTGCAACAACAGCGGCAGCGACAGCGTGTTCGCCCGCCCCGGATCGGACTTATCATCGTCGGAGCCGGCCGTCTTCGGAGGCTGCGGGAGTGGCTGCGACGCGACGCGCCTTGGGCTTGGCCCGCTGTGGACCGTCCGGTGCGGCCTGCAACCACAACAACCTGGCTGCGGGCGAGGACAGCGGGAGAAGGGAAAGACATTGTGGCCTTCCATCACAGTGAGGAGAGAGAGGATTGGAGGAGACTCACTGTGATGGATGTTTCTTTGATGGATGTTTCTTTTTTTGTGTGTTTTTGGGGTTGGGTGGTTTGAGTGCCTGTTTGATGCTTTTATTGTTGGACTGTGTTTTTGGGGGTTTTGGGGTGTGTGATTTGAATGCCTATTTAATGCTTTTATTGTTGGACTGTGTTTTGGGGGGTTTTGGGGGTTGGGTAATTTTGGGTGCCTGTTTAGTGCTTTTATTGTTGGACTGTGGGTGATTGAATTAACATTTTGTTCAAGATGGCCGCGCCGTTGTGTTTGGCTGCCTGCCACTGTATGTTTCTTTTTTTCTTCCTAGTCAGATGTTCAGCACTTTGGTCAACGTGGGTTGTTTTTAAATGTGCTATACAAATAAATTGACTTGACTTGACTTGACTTATATTCCGCCTGGGTACCTCACAACCCAACGGTATGAGGATTGAATTCATAAAGTTTAATTTAATTAACAACGACCTCTCTTCCTTTCTCACCCCCCCCTCCCCGTCTTCCTTATGCCCCACAGATGCGTCCCATTTCTCCCACTATGCTGCCTAACAATCCCAAACATGTCCCCTTCAACATAAACCTTTCCTCTGGCTTCACATTTCGCGCACATTGACCGCTGATCACACGAGCATTTAAAAAAATCTCCTTTCCATTTCTGCCCTTTGTCCACCCATCTGATAATCAACACACCCCCCCCCCCCCCCCCCCCTCCGCGCCCCTCTTCACCTGTATCCACCTATCACTTACATGTTTTTTTCTGGGCACCACCTCTCTTCCAGCTTTGTTTTAACCCCTCCTCTCGTGTAAGGGTCAAACAGACCATGTCAGCTAAAATGCTGTTTCAGCCACATTTTACAGCACAGCATTCCAATCCCTTCGGAAACAAGTCGATGGTTTCGAAGACGTTTCCAAACAGGGCGAAGATGTTCGAACATGTTTCCGAACAATTCAGGTTATGCCTGGGTTTGATGAGCAAAACACTGCAATAGCTGGGCGTGCAGCGTAGGTTTACTAGGTTAATTCCCGGAATGGCAGGACTGTCCTGTGTTGAAAGACTGGAGCGGCCAGGCTTGTATACACTGGAATTTAGAAGGATGAGAGGGATCTTATGGAAACATATAAGATTATTAAGGGGTTGGACACGTTAGTGGCAGGAAACATGTTGCCAATGTTGGGGGAGTCCAGAACGAGGGGCACAGTTTAAGAATAAGGGGTAGGCCATTTAGAACGGAGATGAGGAAAAACCTTTTCAGTCAGAGAGTTGTACATCTGTGGAATTCTCTGCATCAGAAGGCAGTGGAGGCCAATTCTCTGAATACATTCAAGAGAGAGCAAGATAGAGCTCTTAAGGAGAGTGGAGTCAGGGGGTATGGGGACAAGACAGGAACGGAGTACTGATTGAGAATGATCAGCCATGATCACATCGAATGGTGGTGCTGACTCGAAGGGCCGAATGGCCTACACCTGCACCTATTGACCACCTATTAAAAAATCTTCTTTCAATTTCTGGCCTTTGTCCACCCATCTGATAATTAACAACCGCCCCCCCCCCCCCCCCCCCCACCGCCCCTCTACACCTGTATCCACCTATCACATGCATGTCTTTTTTCTGGGCACCGTCTCTCTTCCAGCTTTGTTTTAACCCCTCCAGTGTAAGGGTCAAACAGACCATGTCAGCTAAAATGCTGTTCTCAGCCATATATTGCAGCACACCATTCCAATCCCTTCTGAAACAAGTCGAAGGTTTCGAAGACGATTCCAAACAGGGCGAAGACGTTCGAACATGTTCCCAAACAATTCAGGTTACGCCTGGGTTTGCTGAGCAGAAACACTGCAATAGCCGGGCGGACCACCTGCGCCCCCCTGCCGCGAGTAGTGCAGAAACGGTGCGCCTAACGGGCTGACGATTGCCTCACGGGAGGGGGTATGGCACGGTCTGAATGGACGAGGAACCATAAAGGACCGTGTCGGGCGCCCTCGCAAAGCAGCAGAGAACCCCGGCCTCGGACCGTGTCGGAAACGGTGCCAGGAGATCGACAACAGTTCACTACACGGCGGCGTACCTTGCTGTGTACTCGGGGTACGCCAGTGTGTACGCGGGTACATGGCTCTGTGTGCATTATTTGGTAGTGTAATAAAATACCTTGGTAAATAAAACTCTGTTGTCAGAATCCGGTGATCTATCAAACACAACACTTCCTTCTACAATCATTCTGTAGAGGGTCTTGACCTGAAACCTCGTCTACCCCAAATTCCCCAGAGATGCTGCTTGGCCCGTGGAGTTACCCCATCGCTTTGTGTCAATTTTCTGTAAAGCAGCTTCTGTGGTTGCTCGTGTGCCCCTGGTGATCAACGTCCGATTTTACTGCAGACTTTATTTTACCAGCAGTCGCTCTAAGTTGATGTTTAACCACCGTTTCACGCTCTACTTAGAGATAACAATACATCTCCCATTTAGTTTCTGCCTTTCCTTAGACTGCCCGGCGCTCGTCCGACCGGTTCCTGTCACGTTCAGACTCGTTTACTGTGTTGCCAGCCCTTTGCTGGTGTGTAATCAGTGGCAGATTGCCAGAGGCCCTTCACGCTGAACACTCGCAGCAAAACAACATTATTCAGCACAGAATCAATTCCCCGCGCACTGCAGGGCGTGTCGCTGACACCTGCGGTTCTGTACGAGTCCGCAGCTTCCTGAAGGCGGTGGCGTTTTGAACCAGAAAGTGGTCGGAATTAAAAATGGCTTCGAAACACCAGATCCAGAGTTTAACTGAAGACGCGACTTGTCCCATTTGCCTGGATTTCTTCAGCGATCCGGTTATACTGGAGTGCGGGCACAACTTCTGCCGCTCCTGTATCACACAGAGTTGGGACAAGGAGGGGAGAAACTCCTGCCCGGAATGTAGAGAGGAGATTGCAGACCGCAGCCTCAAAGTAAATCGGGCCTTGGCGAGTATCGCTGAGACAGCTCGAGCACTGAGCCTGAACACGGGAGGGAAGGAAAGTAAACTTCACTGCGAGGAACATCAGGAAGAACTGAAGCTGTTTTGTGAAACCGACAAGAAACTGGTCTGTGTGATTTGCGTAGACGCGCGGGAACACAAGTCTCACAGTTTCATGTCGATTCAACAAGCTGTTGAAAGCTACCAGGTAAAAGCGAACAGAGTTTGATTCGCTGATGATTTTTCCATTCTGCCTTTTACAGACCGCGCTCCCTCGGCGAATGTTCGGTTCACCCAGCCTCCCACCCAAACCAGCCCTTCCCCAGGTACTTGCCCCAGCCACCGCTGGTGATGAAACACCTGCCCCTGTACCTTCCCCCTCACGTCCATGCAGGGACTCCAGCAGTCCTTCCAGGTGAGACAGCCCGCGGCTCTCTGCTGATACGCTTCCCAACCCGATAAGTTCTCCAGCAGTTTGTGTCATTCTGTAAACTTTCATGTGCAGTTCCGTGTCTGCAGTTTATTGGTTCCGTCTGGTCTAATTCTTTCACTGACTGATTCTGAATCTCAATCCCAGGAGCTGATTAAAACTTCCTTGAAGATTCTCACAAAAAATAAATCAGCGGTGGAGGAAATGGAGCAGCAACAGAAAGAGAAGATTTCTGGAGTCCGGGTAAGGTTTCCAGTTTCCCTTCTCTGATCTTGTGCTATTGTTTTAGATTCCAGGCTCAATAATATTGGCCTTCACCTTTCATTTGACAGGAACAGTCACAGAACCTGATGACCTACATCACATCGGTATTTGCTGAACTGCGCCAGATTCTCAATGAGAAAGAGCGGCTCTTTCTCAATGATTTCCGGGAAGAAGAGGAGAGCGTTCTAAATCCAATGGAGAATAATCTACGAGCGATTCAAGAGGAGATTAACTCTATTCAAAAGAAATTCTTAAAGCTGCAGGAGCGGATGAAACAGACGGACAGTTTGATATTTCTGAAGGTAAGGGGTTACAAATTCAATTTGATTCAATCAGAAAATAGTGGGTAACAGTTTGCGATAAATTCCCAATAATTCAGGGCTGATTGAAACAAACCAGTCGGTAGTGAAGACGAACACCTCATATTTTGAGCAGACTACAACCCAACGACATGTACATTGTATTCTCCTGTTATAGGTAAACCTTATCCCCTTCAGATCTCCCTGTTCCTTCAACTATTCCCCACAGGCATTTATTTTCATCCCCAGTCCCCGTCACCATGTTGCTTCCCCTTCTCCAACCGCTGATCCCCAACCCTTCCTACTGGGAACCCAGCACATTCTCTGCTGTTGATTTCCACCCCATCCCTTCCATTGTATTCCTCATTTATCTTCCTGACCAGATTCCAATTCGGTGGCGTTTCCTCCCCTTCGCCAGCAGACATCAGTCTCTCATATGTCCGTCCTCACACAAATTCACCTATCCCTTGCCATTTATTGTCCCAGTTCCTTCCCCTCCCATCTCTTTATGAGCTCTCTCCCATCTATTCCAGAAGATTGAAAGAGGCTCCTGACCACATGCGTCATGTGTACATTTCCCTCCTCAGATGCTGGCTGGCCTGATTATGATTCCACTCTGTGCAGCACCTTGTGTCTCCAAATATATGGTTTATTTGTTCTGGGGCCACATTACTGCCTCGCTCACATTAGCGCACCCCAATCAATCGCAGGACGAGCTGCATCTTTATCGGGCAGAGAAGTTGTACTTATCACATTGACCCAGTCATATTTCCATGATGTTCAAGCCTGGCCTTCTCTTAGTCTGATATGAACATCTAGTCACAAGCTGGCTACATGATGTCTGTGGAGACAAAGGTTGGTAGACGCTATGCGTCCCCTCTTGCTGACCCACAGGGTGCAAGACGAATCAGGGGGCGCTTGAAGTGGCAATGCAGAATCTTTGGCGAATAGGATAGAAGAACAAATACTTTGGTTCTGTCTTCACTAAGGAAGACATAAACCGTCTGCCGGAAATAGCGGGGGACCGGGGGTCTAATGAGATGGAGGAACTGAGGGAAATCCAGGTTAGTCGGGAAGTGGTGTTAGGTAAATTAAATGGATTAAAGGCAGATAAATCCCTAGGACCAGATAGGCTGCATCCCAGAGTGCTTAAGGAAGTAGCCTCAGAAATAGTGGATGCATTAGTGATAATTTTTCAAAACTCCTTAGATTCTGGAGTAGTTCCTGAGGACTGGAGGGTAGCTAATATAACCCCACTTTTTAAAAAGGGAGGGAGAGAGAAAACGGGGAATTATAGACCAGTTAGCCTAACATCGGTAGTGGGGAAAATGCTAGAGTCAGTTATTAAAGATGTGATAGCATCACATTTGGAAAGTGGTGAAATCATCGGACAAAGTCAGCATGGATTTACCAAAGGCAAATCATGTCTGACGAATCTTATAGAATTTTTCGAGGATGTAACTAGTAGAGTGGATAAGGGAGAACCAGTCGATGTGTTATATCTGGACTTTCAGAAGGCCTTCGACAAGGTCCCACATAGGAGATTGGTGTACAAACTTAAAGCACACGGTATTGAGGGTTCAGTGTTGAGGTGGATAGAAAATTGGTTGGCGGACAGGAAGCAAAGAGTAGGAATAAACGGGTCCTTTTCGGAATGGCAGGCAGTGACTACTGGGGTACCGCAAGGCTCAGTGCTGGGACCCCAGTTATTTACAGTGTATATTAATGATTTGGACGAGGGAATTGAATGCAACATCTCTAAGTTTGCGGATGAAACGAAGCTGGGTGGCAGTGTTAGCTGCGATGAGGATGCTAGGAGGCTGCAGAGTGACTTGGATAGATTAGGCAAGTGGGCAAATGCATGGCAGATGCTATATAATGTGGATAAATGTGAGGTTATCCACTTTGGCGGCAAGAACAGGAAAGCAGAGTATTACCTGAATGGTGAACGATTAGGAGAAGGGGAGATGCAACGTGACCTGGGTGTCATGGTGCACCAGTCATTGAAAGCAAGCGTGCAGGTGCAGCAGGCAGTGAAGAAAGCGAATGGTATGTTGGCATTCATAGCAAGAGGATTTGAGTTTAGGAGCAGGGAGGTTCCACTGCAGTTGTACAGGGCCTTGGTGAGACCGCACCTGGAGTATTGTGTGCAGTTTTGGTCTCCTAATGTGAGGAAAGACGTTCTTGCCTTAGAGGGAGTACAGAGAAGGTTCACTAGATTGATCCCTGGGATGGCGGGACTTTCATATGAAGAAAGACTGGATAGACTAGGCTTGTACTGGCTGGAATTTAGAAGACTGAGGGGGGATCTTATAGAAACATATAAAATTCTTAAGGGGTTGGAGAGGCTAGATGCGGGAAGATTGTTCCCGATGTTGGGGGAGCCCAGAACCAGGGATCACAGCTTAAGGATAAGGGGGAAGTCTTTTAGGACCGAGATGAGAAAACATTTCTTCACATAGAGAGTGGTGAGTCTGTGGAATTCTCTGCCACAGAAGGTAGTTGAGGCCAGTTCATTGGCTATATTTAAGAGGGAGTTAGATGTGGCCCTTTTTGCTAAAGGGATCAGGGGGTATGGAGAGAAGGCAGGTACAGGTTACTGAGCTGGATGATCAGCCATGATCATATTGAATGGCGGTGCAGGCTCGAAGGGCCGAATGGCCTACTCCTGCACCTATTTTCTATGTTTCTATGTTTCTATGTAAGAAAATTCCAAGGCATGTTACACAGACATTAAACGCAAGAGGGTAACAGTGAACGGTGACCCCTGTTGGACAAATGAGGTAATTCACGACTGGAACCAGAGGAAACTGATTCGTCCCTTCAGTCCAGTATTAAATATACCCTTTACATGTAATTAATACATAATACTGCACTGATGGGGCGCCTCGTCAGCATTAAGTGCTGGGATCTGTCGGGAAATTGGAACAATTTGGCTGATATTCCTGCTGTCACGATGTGGACGCTCAGTGTAAATTAATTGATCTTTCTGATGTTTTATATTTCAGGAGGAAACTCGTCAGAAGAGGAGGTGAGTCTCTCTGTACTGTTTTGGAAAGTAACCCAGAATTTGTTGATGCGGGTCTTATAACCGGGTGTTTAATTAATGCAGGATAAGTGATGATATCAAGACGCTGTCAGTAGCAGACGGTGCCCTGGACGTTGGAAAGTTCGATCGCCCATTTTTGTTCAGCGAAGTGCCTGATTGTATTAAGAGAGGTAAAAACATTTTTTTTAAACCGTTAGAGTTATTTAAGTGTTAATTACCTGTACAGTGTATATTTAATACTGGACTGGGCTCTTCAACTGCCTCTGGTTCCAGGCATGAATTACTTCCTTTGTCCAACAGGGGTCCCCCTCACTTCACGGATCCTTTCGAGAATGGCAGGCAGTGACTAGTGGGGTGCCGCAAGGCTCGGTGCTGGGAGCCCTGTTATTTACAATATATATCAACGATTTACACGAAGGAATTAAATGTAACATGTCCAAGTTTGCGGATGACACAAAGCGGGATGGCAGTGTGAGCTGCGAGGAGGATGCTACGAGGCTGCAGGGTGACTTGGATTGGTTGGGTGAGAGGGCAGATGAATGGCAGATGCAGTATAATGTGGATAAATGTGAGTTTGACACTTTGGTGTCAATAACAATAAGGCAGATTATTATTTGAATGGTGTCAGATTGGCTGGAATTGGCAAGGCACGAAGGGCCGAGTGACCTAATCCTGCACCGATTTTCTATGTTTCTATATTTCTATGTTTCACTGATACCCTCTTGCGTTTAATGTCCGTATAACATGCCTTGGAATTATCTTCAAATCCTACTCGCCAAGTATTCTTCATTGTGTGGGATGGAACTACAGATGCTGGTATAAATCGAAGGGATGGGTGATATTTCGGGTCGAGACCCTCCTTCAGATTGAGAGTCAGTGGAGAGGGAAACGATACATATGGATTGAAAACGAGAGATCAAAGGGGACGACGTTTAAGCGAAAAATAGAGTAGATCATTGTTACCTTGGAATAGATGACAGCGAGGTATATAGTGCACAATTTAATCAGAACTGTCAAACTGGTCGGATAGCGAGGAGGGGGAGAGAGAGAGAGAGATAGAGATAGAGAGAGAGAGAGAGAGAGAGAGTGAGAGAGAGAGAGAGAGAGAGAGCAGAGAGAGAGAGAGAGAGAGAGAGAGAGAGAGTGAGAGAGAGAGAGAGAGAGAGAGAGATGAGAGAGAGAGAGAGAGAGAGAGAGAGAGAGAGAGAGAGAGAGAGAGAGAGAGAGAGAGTGGGGGAGGTGAGGGAGGGGGAGGGGGGGGGGGGGAGGGGGGAGGCGGGAGAGGGGAGAGGTGGGAGAGGGGAGAGAGGGGAGTAGGGGGGAGAGAGGGAAGAGAGAGGGAAAGAGGGAGAGGAGGGAGAGAGAGAGACACCAGGGTTACTTGAATTTAGAGAAGTCAGTATTCATACCGCTGGGGATGTCAGTTCCCTGAACACAAAACACAGTACAAACTACAGACAATAGACAATAGGTGCAGGAGGAGGCCATTCGGTCCTTCGAGCCAGGACCGCCATTCAATGTGATCATGGCTGATCATTCGCAATCAGTACCCCGTTCCTGCCTTCTCCCATACCCCCTGAGTCGCTATCCTTAAGAGCCTATCTAGCTCTCTCCTTGAATTGTATTCATAGAATTGGCCTCCACTGCCTTCTGAGGCAGAGAGAATTCCACAGATTCCCAACTCTCTGACTGAAAAAGTTTTTCCTCATCTCAGTTCTAAATGGGCCTATCCCTTAGTTTTAAACTATGGCCCCTTGTTCTGGACTCCCCCAACATAGGGAACATGTTTCCTGCCTCTAACGGTCCAACCCCTTAATAATCTTATACGTTTTGATAAGATCTCCTCTCATCCT
>NC_135971.1:5459590-5504701 GCF_053455715.1 Rhinoraja longicauda | reverse complement strand
GTGTGCTTTACTAGACCCAAAGTGCTCCTCAACACATACCTCCGTCACCTGACCCGTCTCATTTCCCAACAGGAGGCCCAACACTGCCCCTTCTCTGGTAGGTACCTCTATGTATTGCTGCAAAAAACTATCCTGCACACATTTTACAAACTCCAAACCATCCAGCCCTTTTACAGAATGTGATTCCCAGTCTATGTGCGGAAAATTGAAATCACCCACAATCACTACTCTGTGCTTACTACTAATATCTGCTATCTCCTTACATATTTGCTCTTCCAATTCTTGTTCCCCATTTGGCGGTCTATAATACACCCCAATAAGTGTTGCTAAGCCTTTCTCATTTCTGAGTTCCACCCAAACAGCCTCCCTAGTCGAGCCTTCAAATCTATCCTGCCAAAGCACTGCTGTGATATCTTCCCTGACAAGCAATGCAACACCTCCACCTCTTGCCCCTCCGATTCTATCACATCTGAAGCAATGAAATTCTGGAATATGTAATTGCCAATCGCAACCATCCTGCAACCACGTTTCACTGATCGCCACAACATCATACTTCCAGATGTCAATCCAGGCTCTAAGCTCATCCACCTTTCTTACAATGCTCCTAGCATTAAAATATACACATTTAAGGGACCCATCACCTCTTATTCTCAGTTTATTTATTTTCACTTCTTTCTCTCCTACATGTTGGGCCTGAGTGTTTCCCTTCTCTGCCTCCTGCCTCACACACTGCCTATTAGCTATCTGTATTTGAGTCCCTCCCCCCAACCATACTAGTTTAAAGTCTCCGCAGTTGCCTTAGCAAATCTCCCCGCCAGGATATTGGTTCCCCTCAGGTTCAGGTGCAACCCATCCTTTTTGTACAGGTCATACTTCCCCCAGAAGAGGTCCCAATGATCCAGAAACTTGAATCCCTGCTCCCTGCACCAGTCCCTCAGCCACGCATTTATCTTCCACCTCACTCCATTCCTATTCTCACTATCGCATGGCACAGGCAGTAAGCCTGAGATTATCACTTTGGAGGTCCTTTTCTTTAACTCTCTTCCTAACCCCCTAAATTCTCCTTTCAGGACCTCTTCCCTTTTCCTACCTATATCGTTGGTACCTATATGTACCACGACCTCTGGCTCCTCTCCCTCCCTTTTCAGGATATCTTGGACACGTTCAGATACATCCCGGACCCTGGCACCAGGAAGGCAAACTACCATCCGGGTCTCCTGACTGCGTCCACAGAATCGCATATCTGACCCCCTCACTATAGAGTCCCCTATCACTATCGCTCTCCTCTTCCTTTCCCTACCCTTCTGAGCAACAGGGCTGGACTCCGTGCCAGAGGCCCGGTCGCTGTCGCTACCCCCAGGTAGGCTGTTCCCCCCAACAGTACCTAAACAGGAGTATTTATTGCCAAGGGTACACCCACTGGGGTACTCTCTAGTCCCTGCCTCTGCTCCTTGCTCCTCCTAACTGTGACCCACTTGACTGCCTCCGGTGGTCTTGGAGTGACCACCTCTCTATAACTCCTCTCTATAACCTCCTCACTCTCCCTGACCAGACGAAGGTCATCAAGCTGCTGCTCCAGGTTCCTAATACGATCCCTTAGGAGCCCCGTCTCGTCGCACCTGGCGCAGATGTGGATGTCTGGAAGACTATCAGACTCCCAGACTTCCCACATCTGACACCCAGAACAATAAACTGCCCTGGCACTCATACTCCCCCTTAACTGGGGTTACTCCCAATCAGCTGATTCCTCTAATACGCTTCCATCAATCAGCTGCTCCCTCCCATCCGCGCTACTTTTTCAAATGGAACGGCTCCTGGGCCTCTGGTAAGCAAGGGCTTCGCGCTCCTTTTTAAACTTACCGCCCGGACGCTGCACCAGCCGCTCCCTCCTCTCCAACGGCTCCTGGGCCGTTGTATCTCCAATCTAAACTGAAGCAAACTAAACTGCGGTCTCCCCGTTCAGTAGATTTCAAAAGAATTCAAAAGCAATCTGTACAGTCCAAGTAATTTTGAGTTTATTTCAATTACAGTATTGGAAGCAACAATGCACATCATTCAAATAAACGCGATCTTTCAATTAGCTTGTCGTGTGTGTCAATGGCTGTGTACATTTTCCAAATCACTGAAGTAACATGAACTGTATCTATTACATTGAACTAGTCATTGAACGGAGTTAATAATACCGTAACGACTTTTGACGAGAAGGGTCCAATCCCATTACATTTAAAAAATATTTTCACAAAAGTAATTTCTGTTCCGTTGCCGGACGCGGTTAACGCGTTAAAATGAACGGATCGACAGCTCTGATTCCACTTGCTGTTTATTTCTCTCTTCCCACATTTCCATCCCCCCTGGTTTTATTTCCGCGCTCACTGGGGGTTTTTACGACGCGGAATTTGGGGATTAAATGGGAGCCGTTCAGCGCCGACCTGTTGTCCACCGGGTTTCTGCCCCACAGCCCCTGAGCCCCGCTCCTGACGCCGGTCCCGGGACCCAACCCTTTTACACACCCGGAGCGGAACTGGAGCAGATTCTCAGCCACTGGTCTACCTTCCATGTCTCGAAGAAAGGATAAAGTTTCTCCGTGAATTTATTCCCAGTGAAGGTGTGGAGATGGGACTTGGTGTCCGCGTCGTAAAATGAAACTGTCCCGGACTCGTAACTGAGATAAACTCCCACCCTCCCGGGGATGGGACGGGCGGGGAGACGGGATGGAGGGGAGGTGAGTGCAACAAACACGTCACCCCCCCGCCTGATGCTCCAGACTCCAGTCTCCGGGGTCGGTGTGGCCGATCTCTTCCTCTCCACAGACTCTGTGGCGACTCCCAGACTCCAGCCCTCACTCCCCGCCACCTCCACCTCCCAGTAATGTCTCCCCGATGTGAATCCCTCCGATCCCAGCACACACGGCCAGTCTGTAAACCTCTTCCCGGTGTCAGGGAGACTCCTCCCGGTCCCGGTCAGTCTCACCCTCTTCCGATCCTCAGACACCTCGAGCCGCGCATGCGCTGTTTCCACATCCAGGGTGACGGAGACTGGGGGGAGAAGCAGAGAATCAGAGAGTCCCCGGGGGTCGGGGGGAGACTCGGGCAGCGCGGCCCCGGGACCGGGGGAGAGGCCGCTCGGCCTCAGGCACAGGCGGGCGGACAACTGAAACCCTGCCCGGGGTTTCACCCACAACCACATCGGGTGGACAACAGACATCTCTCCCGGAGTTTTAAATCCAGGGATGGCGAGGTGAATTTCGTGAGGTGGGGGAGGGTGGACGGGAAGGACGAATGCGGAGAGTGAGGAGGATTGCCAGATTGCGGTGGGGATGGGGGAATGAAGCAGGCTATTCAGATATGGAGGCAGATCGGAGCAGGATGATATATAGGTGAGTGGTAATTTGAGGTTGTTAAAGAGGAGGTAGAGGTGCGTGGTGGGGTCGTCATTATCACAGTGAAAGGGGGCAGACACGAGGGGCCAGATTACCTGCTCCTCTGTTGTTTGTGACAGAGGGAAGGGTGGGTTTGTTAGTCAACTGGAGTGGGTGGAAAACCTCTGACACCTGTACTAACCCAGAATCCAGCTATCTCTGCCTTAAAATGTGGGATCTGGGACCATGGACACATCTGGGGCCAGAGTTTAAGAATAAGGGGCAGGTCATTTAGAACAGAGTTGAGGGAAAACGGTTCTCTCGTTCTCTCTCTCTCTCTCTCTCTCTCTCTCTTGACACCATAGTGTCAACCTCACATTTATCCACATTATGCTGCATCTGCCATTCATCTGCCCTCTCACCCAACCAATCCAAGTCACCCTGCAGCCTCGTAGCATCCTCCTCACAGCTCACACTGCCACCCCGCTTTGTGTCATCCGCTGACTTGATATATATTGTAAATAACAGGGCTCCCAGCACCGAGCCTTGCGGCACCCCACTAGTCACTGCATGCCATTCTCAAAAGGACCCGTGAAGTGAGGGGGACCCCTGTTGGACAAAGGAAGTAATTCATGCCTGGAAACAGAGGCAGTTGAAGAGCCCAGTCAATAGACAATAGACAATAGGTGCAGGAGTAGGCCATTCAGCCCTTCGAGCCAGCACCGCCATTCAATGCGATCATGGCTGATCACTCTCAATCAGTACCCCGTTCCTGCCTTCTCCCCATACCCCCTCACTCCGCTATCCTTAAGAGCTCTATCCAGCTCTCTCTTGAAAGCATCCAACGAACTGGCCTCCACTGCCTTCTGAGGCAGAGAATTCCACACCTTCACCACCCTCTGACTGAAAAAGTTCTTCCTCATCTCCGTTCTAAATGGCCTACCCCTTATTCTCAAACTGTGGCCCCTTGTTCTGGACTCCCCCAACATTGGGAACATGTTATCTGCCTCTAATGTGTCCAATCCCCTAATTATCTTATATGTTTCAATAAGATCCCCCCTCATCCTTCTAAATTCCAGTGTATACAAGCCCAATCGCTCCAGCCTTTCAACATACGACAGTCCCGCCATTCCGGGAATTAACCTAGTGAACCTACGCTGCACGCCCTCCATAGCAAGAACATCCTTCCTCAAATTTGGAGACCAAAACTGCACACAGTACTCCAGGTGCGGTCTCACCAGGGCCCGGTACAACTGTAGAAGGACCTCTTTGCTCCTATACTCAACTCCTCTTGTTACGAAGGCCAACATTCCATTGGCTTTCTTCACTGCCTGCTGAACCTGCATGCTTCCTTTCATTGACTGATGCACTAGGACACCTAGATCTCGTTGAACTCCCCCTCCTCCTAACTTGACACCATTAAGATAATAATCTGCCTTTCTATTCTTACTTCCAAAGTGAATAACCTCACACTTATCTACATTAAACTGCATCTGCCATGTATCCGCCCACTCACACAACCTGTCCAAGTCACTCTGCAGCCTTATTGCATCTTCCTCACAATTCACACTACCCCCCAACTTAGTATCATCTGCAAATTTGCTAATGGTACTTTTAATCCCTTCGTCTAAGTCATTAATGTATATCGTGAATAGCTGGGGTCCCAGCACCGAACCTTGCGGTACCCCACTGGTCACTGCCTGCCATTCCGAAAGGGACCCATTTATCCCCACTCTTTGCTTTCTGTCTGTCAACCAATTTTCTATCCATGTCAGTACCCTACCCCCAATACCATGTGCCCTAATTTTGCCCACTAATCTCCTATGTGGGACCTTGTCGAAGGCTTTCTGAAAGTCGAGGTACACCACATCCACTGACTCTCCCTTGTCAATTTTCCTAGTTACATCCTCAAAAAATTCCAGTAGATTTGTCAAGCATGATTTCCCCTTCGTAAATCCATGCTGACTCGGAATGATCACGTTACTGCTATCCAAATGCTCAGCAATTTCATCTTTTATAATTGACTCCAGCATCTTCCCCACCACTGATGTCAGACTAACTGGTCTATAATTACCCGTTTTCTCTCTCCCTCCTTTCTTAAAAAGTGGGATAACATTTGCTATCCTCCAATCCACAGGAACTGATCCTGAATCTATAGAACATTGAAAAATGATCTCCAATGCTTCCACTATTTCTAGAGCCACCTCCTTAAGTACTCTGGGATGCAGACCATCAGGCCCTGGGGATTTATCAGCCTTCAGTCCCATCAGTCTACCCAAAACCATTTCCTGCCTAATGTGGATTTCCTTCAGTTCCTCCATCACCCTAGGTTCTCCGGCCCCTAGAACATTTGGGAGATTGTGTGTATCTTCCTCAGTGAAGACAGATCCAAAGTAACGGTTTAACTCGTCTGCCATTTCTTTGTTCCCCATAATAAATTCCCCTGTTTCTGTCTTCAAGGGACCCACATTTGCCTTGACTATTTTTTTCCTCTTCACGTACCTAAAAAAACTTTTGCTATCCTCCTTTATATTATTGGCTAGTTTACCCTCGTACCTCATCTTTTCTCCCCGTATTGCCTTTTTAGTTAACTTTTGTTGCTCTTTAAAAGAGTCCCAATCCTCTGTCTTCCCACTCTTCTTTGCTATGTTATACTTCCTCTCCTTAATTTTTATGCTGTCCCTGACTTCCCTTGTCAGCCACAGGTGTCTCTTACTCCCCTTAGAGTCTTTCCACCTCTTTGGAATAAATTGATCCTGCAACCTCTGCATTATTCCCAGGAATACCTGCCATTGCTGTTCTACCGTCTTCCCTGCTAGGGCCTCCTTCCAATCAATTTTGGCCAGCTCCTGCCTCATGCCTCTGTAATCCCCTTTGCTATACTGTAATACCGACACTTCCGATTTTCCCTTCTGCCTTTCCATTTGCAGAGTAAAACTTATCATGTTGTGATCACTGCCTCCTAATGGCTCTTTTACCTCTAGTCCCCTTATCAGATCAGGATCATTACACAACACTAAATCCAAAATTGCCTTCTCCCTGGTAGGCTCCAGTACAAGCTGTTCTAAGAATCCAGTATTAAATATACACTGTCCAGGTAATTAACACTTAAATAACTCTAACGGTTTAAAAAAAATGTTTTTACCTCTCTTATTGCAACCAGGCACTTCGCTGAACAAAAATGGGCGATCGAACTTTCCAACGTCCAGGGCACTGTCTGCTACTGACAGCGTCTTGATATCATCACTGATCCTGCATTAATTAAACACCAGGTAATAAGACCCGCATCAACAAATTCTGGGTTACTTTCAAAACAGTGCAGAGAGACTCACCTCCTCTTCTGACGAGTTTCCTCCTGAAATATAAAACATCAGAAAGATCAATTAATTTACACTGAAGGTCCACATCGTGACAGCAGGAATATCAGCCAAATTGTTCCAATTTTCCGACAGATCCCAGCACTTAATGCTGGCGCAGCGCCCCATCAGTGCAGTATTATGTATTAATTACATGTAAAGGGTATATTTAATACTGGACTGAAGGGACGAATCAGTTTCCTCTGGTTCCAGTCGTGAATTACCTCATTCGTCCAACAGGGGTCACCCTCCCTTCACTGTTACCCTCTTGCGTTTAATGTCTGTGTAACATGCCTTGGCATTTTCTTACATAGAAACATAGAAAATAGGTGCAGGAGTAGGCCATTCGGCCCTTCGAGCCTGCACCGCCATTCAATATGATCATGGCTGATCATCCAGCTCAGTAACCTGTACTTGCCTTCTCTCCATACCCCCTGATCCCTTTAGCAAAAAGGGCCACATCTAACTCCCTCTTAAATATAGCCAATGAACTGGCCTCAACTACCTTCTGTGGCAGAGAATTCCACAGACTCACCACTCTGTGTGTGAAGAAATGTTTCCTCACCTCGGTCCTAAAAGACTTCCCCCTTATCCTTAAGCTGTGACCCCTGGTTCTGGACTTCCCCCAACATCGGGAACAATCTTCCCGCATCTAGCCTCTACAACCCCTTAAGAATTTTATATGTTTCTATAAGATCCCCCCTCAGTCTTCTAAATTCCAGCGAGTACAAGCCCAGCCTATCCAATCTTTCCTCATATGAAAGTCCCGCCATCCCAGGGATCAATCTAGTGAACCTTCCCTATACTCCCTCTAAGGCAAGAACGTCTTTCCTCACATCAGGAGACCAAAACTGCACACAATACTTCAGGTGCGGTCTCACCAAGGCCCCGTACAACTGCAGTAGAACCTCCCTGCTCCTAAACTCAAATCCTCTTGCTATGAATGCCAACATACCATTCGCTTTCTTCACTGCCTGCTGCACCTGCACGCTTGATTTCAATGACTGGTGCACCATGACACCCAGGTCACGTTGTATCTCCCCTTCTCCTAATCGTTCACCATTCAGGTAATATTCTGCTTTCCTGTTCTTGCCGCCAAAGTGGATAACCTCACATTTATCCACATTATATTGCATCTGCCCACTCGCCTAATCTATCTAAGTCACTCTGCAGCCTCCTAGCATCCTCCTCGCAGCTAACACTGCCACCCAGCTTCATGTCATCCGCAAACTTAGAGATGTTGCATTCAATTCCCTCGTCCAAATCATTAATATACACTGTAAATAACTGTGGTCCCAGAACTGAGCCTTGCGTTACCCCACAAGTCACTGCCTGCCATTGCGAAAAGGACCCGTTTATTCCTACTCTTTGCTTCCTGTCCGCCAACCAATTCTCTATCCACCTCAACACTGAACCTTCAATACCGTCTGCTTTAAGTTTGTACACCAATCTCCTATGTGGGACCTTGTCGAAGGCCTTCTGAAAGTCCAGATATAACACATCGACTGGTTCTCCCTTATCCACTCTACTAGTTACATCCTCGAAAAATTCTATAAGATTCGTCTGACATGATTTGCCTTTTGTAAATCCATGCTGACTTTGTCCGATGATTTCACCACTTTCCAAATGTGATGCTATCACATCTTTAATAACTGACTAGCATTTTCCCCACTACCGATGTTAGGCTAACTGGTCTATAATTCCCCGTTTTCTCTCTCCCTACCTTTTTAAAAAGTGGGGTTAAATTAGCTACCCTCCAGTCCTCAGGAACTACTCCAGCATCTAAGGAGTTTTGAAAAATTATCACTAATGCATCCACTATTTCTGAGGTTACTTCCTTAAGCACTCTGGGATGCAGCCTATCTGGCCCTGGGGATTTATCTGCCTTTAATCCATTTAATTTACCTAACACCACTTCCCGACTAACCTGGATTTCCCTCAGTTCCTCAATCTCATTAGACCCCTGGTCCCCCGCTATTTCCAGCAGACGGTTTATGTCTTCCTTAGTGAAGACAGAACCAAAGTATTTGTTCTTCTATCCTATTCGCCAAAGATTCTACATTGCCACTTCAAGCGCCCCCTGATTCGTCTTGCACCCTGTGGGTCAGCAAGAGGGGACGCATAGCGTCTACCAACCTTTGTCTCCACAGACATCATGTAGCCAGCTTGTGACTAGATGTTCATATCAGACTAAGAGAAGGCCAGGCTTGAACAACATGGAAAATATGACTGGGTCAATGTGATAAGTACAACGTCTCTTCCCGATAAAGATGCAGCCAGTCCAGTGATTGATTGGGGTGCGCTAATGTGAGCGAGGCAGCAATAAGGCCTCAGAACAAATAAACCATATATTTGGAGACATAAGGTGCTGCACAGAGTGGAATCATAATCAGGCCAGCCAGCATCTGAGGAGGGAAATGGACACATGACGCATGTGGTCAGGAGCCTCTTTCAATCTTCTGGAATAGATGGGAGAGAGCTGGTAAAGGGATGGGAGGGGAAGGAACTGGGACAATAAGTGACAAGGGATAGGTGAATTTGTGTGAGGACGGACATATGAGAGACTGATGGCTGCTGGCGAAGGGGAGGAAACGCCACCGAATTGGAATCTGGTCAGGAAGATAAATGAGGAATGCAATGGAAGGGATGGGGTGGAAATCAACAGCAGAGAATGTGCTGGGTTCCCAGTAGGAAGGGTTGGGGATCAGCGGTTGGAGAAGGGGAAGCAACATGGTGACGGGGACTGGGGATGAAAATAAATGTCTGTGGGGAACAGTTGAAGGAACAGGGAAGTCTAAAGGGGATAAGGTTTACCTACAACAGGAGAATACAATGTAGATGTCGTTGGGTTGTAGTCTGATCAATATATGAGGTGTTCGTCTTCCCTACCGACTGGTTTGTTTCAATCAGCCCTGAATTATTGGGAATTTATCGCAAACTGTTACCAACTATTTTATCATAGAATCAAATTGAATTTGTAACCCCTCACCTTCAGAAATATCAAACTGTCCGTCTGTTTCATCCGCTCCTGCAGCTTTAAGAGTTTCTCTTGAATAGAGTTTATTTCCTCTTGAATCGCTCGTAGATTATTCTCCATTGTATTTAGAACGCTCTCCTCTTCTTCCCGGAGATCCTTGAGAAAGAGCCGCTCTTTCTCATTGAGAATCTGGCGCAGTTCAGCAAATACCGATGTGATGTAGGTCAACAGGTTCTGTGACAGTTCCTGTCAAATGAAAGGTGAAGGTCAATATTATCGAGCCTGGAATCTAAGACAATAGCACAAGGTCAGAGAAGGGAAACTGGAAACCTTACCCGGACTCCAGAAATCTTCTCTTTCTGTTGCTGCTCCATTTCCTCCGCCGCTGATTTATTTTTTGTGAGAATCTCCAAGGAAGTTTTAATCAGCTCCTGGGATTGAGATTCAGATTCAGTCAGTGAAAGAATTAGACCAGACGGAACCAATGAACTGCAGACACGGAACTGCACATGAAAGTTTACAAAAAGACACAAACTGCTGGAGAACTCATCGGGTCGTGGAGCGTATCAGCAGAGAGCCGCGGGCTGTCTCACCTGGAAGGACTGCTGGAGTCCCTGTATGGACGTGAGGGAGAAGGTACAGGGACAGGTGTTTCATCTCCAGCGGTGGCTGGGGCAAGTACCTGGGGAAGGGCTGGTTTGGGTGGGAGGCTGGGTGAACCGAACAGTCGCCGAGGGAGCGCGGTCCGCAAATGGCGGAAAGGAAGAATCATCAGCTGATCAAATTCTGTTTGCTTTTACCTTGTAGCTTTCAACAGCTTCCTGAATCGGCATGAAACTGTGGGACTTGTGTTCCCGCGCGTCTCGGCAGATCAGGCAGACCAGTTTCTTGTCGGTTTCACAAAACAGCTTCACTTCTTCCTGATGTTCCTCGCAGTAAAGTTTACTTTCCTTCCCTCCCGGGTTCAGGCTCAGTGCTCGAGCTGTCTCAGTCATACTCGCCAAGGCCCGATTTACTTTGAGGGTGCGGTCTGCAAACTCCTCTCTACATTCCGGGCAGGAGTTTCTCCCCTCCCTGTCCCAACTCTGTGTGATATAGGAGCGGCAGAAGTTGTGCCCGCACTCCAGTATAACCGGATCGCTGAAGAAATCCAGGCAAATCGGACAAATCGCTTATTCGGTTAAACTCTGGATCTGGTGTTTCGAAGCCATTTTTAATTCCGACCACTTTCTGGTTCAAAACGCCTCCGCCTTCAGGGAGCTGCGAACCCGCACAGAACCGCAGGTGTCAACGACACGCCCTGCAGTGCGCGGGGAATTAATTCTGTGCTGAATAATGTTGTTTTGCTGGGAGTGTTCAGGGTGAAGTGCCTCTGGCAATCTGCCACTGATTACACACCAGCAAGAGGCTGGCAACACGTTAAACGAGTCTGAATGTGTCAATAACCGGGCGGACGAGCGCCGGGCAGTCTAAGGAAGGGCGGAAACGAAATGGAAGATGTATTGTTATCTCTACGTAGGGCGTGAAACGGTGGTTAAACATCAACTTAGAGCGACTGCTGGTAAAATAAAGTCTGCAATAAAATCGGAGACCTGGAGAGAATGTTGTGTTGTGAGGTGACAGACGCGCGACAATCGCTGAGATTTGGTTGCATAAAAAGTAGGAAAGACAATACTCTGTTACTGCGTGCAACACATTCACCTTCTCGGTGAAAGTCGTCTTGTTGAAAGAAACAGCAAGCACATGTGACACACGTGCGTGTGTCTGTGGGTGTGTGTGTGGGTGTGTGTGTCTCGGTGGGTGTGTGTGTGGGTCTGTGTGTGGGTGATTGTGGCTGTGTCTGTGTGGGTGTGTGTGTGTGTATGTGTCTGTGTGGGGGTGTGTGTGTGTCTGTGTGGGTGCTTGTGTCTGTGCGTGTGTCTGTGTGGGTGCTTGTGTCTGTGCGTGTGTCTGTGTGTGTGTGTCTGTGTGTGTGTGTGGGTGTGTCTGTGTGTGTGTGTGTGTGTGTGTGTGTGTGTGTGTGTCTGTGTGTGTGTGTGTCTGTGTGTGTGGGTGCTTGTGTCTGTGTGTGTGGGTGTGTGTGTCTGTGTGTGTGGGTGTGTGTGTCTGTGTGTGTGGGTGTGTGTCTGTGTGTGGGTGCTTGTGTCTGTGCGTGTGTCTGTGTGTGTCTGTGTGTGTGTGTCTGTGTGTGGGTCTGTGTGTGTGAGTGTGGGTCTGTGTGTGTCTGTGTGTGTGTGTGGGTGTGTGTGTGTGTGTGGGTGTGTGTGTGTCTGTGTGCGTGTGCTTGTGTTACTGTTCTTGGCCTTGTAATAAAAAATAGACAACACATTAATTGTGTGACTGAGCTTACTTACCCCAGTCTAGTAGACACCGACACTCCAGCAGTTGTCTGGACACACCCAGTGTGTGGGTGTGTGTGTATCTGTGTGTGTGTCTGTGTGTGGGTTAGCTGCGAGGGGGACGCTAGGAGGCTGCAGATTGACTTGGATAGATTAGGCGAGTGGGCAAATGCATGGTAGATGCAATATAATGTGGATAAATATGAGGTTATCCACTTTGGCGGCATGAACAGGAAAGCAGAGTATTACCTGAATGGTGGAATTCTCTGCCACAAAAGGTAGTTGAGGCCAGTTCATTGGCTATATTTAAGAGGGAGTTAGAAGTGGCCCTTGTGGCTAAAGGGATCAGGGGGTATGGAGAGAAGGCAGGTACAGGTTACTGAGCTGGATGATCAGCCATGATCATATTGAATGGTGGTGCAGGCTCGAAGGGCCGAATGGCCTACTCCTCAACCTATATTCTATGTTTCTATGTCATTGTACCTGCTTGCTTCATCACCCACAGAAAACACTGCCCCTCACATTCCCAATGAACCTGACCCCCCCCCCCTCCCCCCTATCCCGGTAACTCTGTGTTTGTGTTGTCATTTGTGAGCGGAGCACCAAGGCACATTCCTTGAATGTGCACATACTTGGCCAATAAACTTATTCATTCATTCATGAAAAGGTAAGGCTAAAGGTGAAAAGAGTCAGAAAGGGGGTCAGATGAGGAGAGTAGTGAGATGTGAAGCTGCAGAGAGGGCTATGGATACGAGAGTCAGTCTGAAGAAGGTTCTCGACTCAAAACATCATCTATTCCTTTTCATGCTGCCTGACCCGCTGAGTTACTCCAGCACTCTGTGAAACGTCACCTATCCATGTTCTCCACAGATGCTGCCTGACCCGCTGAGTTACTCCAGCACTCTGTGAAACGTCACCTATCCATGTTCTCCACAGATGCTGCCTGACCCGCTGAGTTACTCCAGCACTGTGTGAAACGTCACCTATTCCTTCTCTCCAGAGATGCTGCCTAACCCGCTGAGTTAGCCCAGCATTTAGTGTCTACATTCATCAGTGAAAATGTAATTTAGCTTAGTGATACGATGCAGAAACAGGCCCTTCGGCCCACCGGGTACGCAGCGACCAGCGATCAGGCCGCACTAACGCTGCCCTACACACACACACACACAAGGGACAATCTCTAATTTTACAGAAGCCAATTAACCTACAAGCCTGTCGGTCTTGAGAGGTTTGGAGGGAATAATGTCGGTAGTAAAGAAAGCAAACTCAATGCTAGCATTTATTTCAAGAGGGCTTGTGTACAAAAACAGGGGGTGTTATGCTGAGGCTCTACAAGGCACTGGTCAGGCCCCATTTGGAATATTGTCAGCAATTTTCGCTGTACTCGCTGGAGTTTAGAAGAATGAGGGGGGACCTCATTGAAACTTCACCGAATACTGAAAGACCCGGATAGGGTGGATGTGGAGAGAATGTTTCCACCAGTGGGAGAGTCTAGGACCAGAGGGCACAGCCTCAGAATTAAAGGACGTTCCGTCAGGAAGGAGATGAGGAGGAATTTATTTAGCCAGACGGTGGTGAATCTGTGGGATTCTTTGCCACAGACGGCTGTGGAGGCCACAAGTCAGTGGACTTGGTCTTCAAATCTGAGGAAGGATATTCTTGCTATTGAGGGCGTGCAGCGTAGGTTTACTCAGTTAATTCCCGGAATGGCGGGACTGTCTTGAAAGACTGGATCCACTGGTTTGTATACACTGGAATTTAGAAGGATGAGAGGAGATCTTATCGAAACGTATAAGATTATTAAGGGGTTGGACAGGTTAGAGGCAGGAAACATTATCCCAATGTTGGGGGAGTCCAGAACAAGGGGCCACAGTTTAAGATTAAGGGGTCGGCCATTTAGAACTGAGATGAGGAGAAACATTTTCAGTCAGAGAGTTGTGAATCTGTGAAATTCTCTGCCTCAGAAGGCAGTGGAGGCCAATTCTCTGAATGCATTCAAGAGAGAGCTGGATAGAGCTCTTAAGGATAGCGGAGTCAGGGGGTATGGGGAGAAGGCAGGAACGGGGTACTGATTGAGAATGATCAGCCATGATCACATTGAATGGCGGTGCTGGCTCGAAGGGCCGAATGGCCTCCTCCTGCACCTATTGTCTTTTGGATATTTTTAAGGCAGAGATAGATAAATTATTGGTCAGTGCGGGTGTCAGGGGTTATGGGGAGAAGGCAGGAGAATGGGGTTAGGAGGGAGAGATAAATCAGCCGTGATTGAATGGTGGAGTAGACCTGATGGGCTGAATGGTCCAATTCTACACCTATCACTGATGACCTAAACCGGAGACCCCGGAGACAACCCACGCAGGTCACGGGGAGAACGTACAGATTCCACACAGACAGCACCCGTGGTCAGGATCGAACCCTGGTCTCTGGCGCTGTGAGGCAGCAGCTCTACCGCTGCGCCACCATTGTACATCATGATGTATCTATCTGTACGTCGTTGGTGAGACCACAGTTCTAGCGCCCAGCTACAGGGAGGTGGCATGGTGCTGGAGAGGGTGCAGAAGGGATAGACCAGCTTGGCACGGGCACAGTGGGGGTTAGGTTACAGGGAGCCACTGCACAGGGTAGGTCCCTACTCGGGGGATGAGGGGGATTCTTGTTGAGGTGTATAAAACCATGAGGGGCGTTGGTAATGTGGATGGTCACAGCCCTTTTCCCCAGGGTGTGGTGGTCTTAAACAAGAGTGTAGATGCAATAAACTGGAGTAACTCAGCGGGTCAGGCAGCATCTGTGGAGAACATGGATAGGCGACGTTTCACAGAGTGTTGAGGTAACTCAGCCGGTCAGGCATCATCTGTGGGGAACATGGATAGGTGACGTTTCACAGAGTGCTGGAGTAATTCAGCTGGTCAGGCAGCATCTGTGGAGAAAAGGAATAGATGATGTTTTGGGTCGAGAACGTTCTTCAGACTGACTCTCGTATCGATACCCCTCCCTGCAGCTTCACATTTCACTACTCTCCTCATCTGACACCCTTTCTGACCCCTTTCATCTTTAGCCTCACCTTTTCATGAATGAATGAATAAGTTGATGAATGAATGAATGGGTTTATTGGCCAAGTATGTGCACATTCAAGGAATGTGCCTTGGTGCTCCGCTCACAAATGACAACACAAACACACAGTTACCGGGAGAGGGGGGGGTCAGGTTCAATGGGAATGTGAGGGGCAGTGTTTTCTGTGGGTGGTGAAGCAGGCAGGTACAATGTTCATGTTGTGTTGCAGGTCTCCACACTGCGGCTCTGTGCGGAACAAGAACGTCGGCCACCGTGGGCTCGGTCACCACTGTCCCCGCGGGTGGGACGGTGAGGTTCCCCGTCCAGCCCCATAGCCACGAGAAGATCACGGTGGCGATGTGGCGTCTCCACCCCGACCTGCCGATCCTGGATTGGAAGTCTTACAGCCCGGAGGGTCCGTCCTGGATCCACCCGTCCTACAGGGACAGAGTCCGCTTCCGACTGGGCTGTGTCATCGAGCTGTGGGCCGTGAGGCTCGGTGACCAGGGGACCTACGAGAGAGAGACAAACTACTTTGGCAGGGAGTCGCGGAACCGTGACGTTTGAGCTGCGCGTGGTCGGTGAGTAGCGGCGTGGAGAGTTGTACAGCACCCAGACACCCTTTGGCCCACACTCTGGGAACCTTGTCAAAGGCTTTCTGAAAGTCAAGGCTTTCTAATGCAGAAGTTGCAGGATCAATTTATCCCAAACAGGAGGAAAGATTCCAAGGTGAGTAAGAGACACCCGTGGCTGACAAGGGAAGTCAAGGACAGCATAAAAATAAAAGAGCAGAAGTACAACAAAGCAAAGAAGAGTGGGAAGCCAGAGGATTGGGACTCTTTTAAAGAGCAACAGAAGATGACTAAGAAGGCAATATGGTGTGAAACGATGAGGTACGAGGGTAAACTGGGCAATAATATAAAGGAGGATAGTAAAAGCTTTTTTAGGTATGTAAAGAGGAAAAAAATAGTCAAGGCAAATGTGGGTCCCTTGAAGATAGAAGATGGGGAATTTATTATGGGAAACAAGGAAATGGCAGATGAGTTGAACCGGTACTTTGGATCTGTCTTCACTAAGGAAGATACAAACAATCTCCCAGATGTTCTAGTGGCCAGAGATCCTAGGGTGACGGAGGAACTGAAGGAAATCCACATTAGGCAGGAAATGGTGTTGGGTAGACTGATGGGACTGAAGGCTGATAAATCCCCAGGGCCTGATGGTCTGCATCCCAGAGTACTTAAGGAGATGGCGCTAGGAATTGTGGGCGCATTGGTGATCATTTTCCAATGTTGTATAGATTCAGGATCAGTTCCTGTGGATTGGAGGATAGCTAATGTTGTCCCACTTTTTAAGAAAGGAGGGAGAGAGAAAACGGGAAATTATAGACCAGTTAGTCTGACATCAGTGGTGAGGAAGATGCTGGAGGCAATCATAAAAGACGAAATTGCAGAGCATTTGGATAGTTGTAACAGGATTGTTCCGAGTCGGCATGGATTTACGAAGGGGAAATCATGCTTGACTAATCTTCTGGAATTCTTTGAGGATGTAACTAGGAAAATTGACAGGGGAGAGCCGGTGGATGTGGTGTACCTCGACTTTCAGAAAGCCTTTGACAAGTTTCCACATAGGAGATTAGTGGGCAAAATTAGAGCACATGGTATTGGAGGTAGGGTACTGACATGGATAGAAAATTGGTTGACAGACAGAAAGCAAAGAGTGGGGGTAAATGGGTCCCTTTCAAAATGGCAGGCAGTAACTGGTGGGGTACCGCAAGGCTCGGTGCTGGGACTGCAGCTATTTACAATATACATTAATGACTTGGATGAAAGGATTAAAAGAACCATTAGCAAATTTGCAGATGATACAAAGCTGGGTGGTAGTGTGAACTGTGAGGAAGATGCTATGAGGTTGCAGGGTGACTTGGACAGGTTGTGTGAGTAGGTGGATGCATGGCAGATGCAGTTTAATGTGGATAAGTGTGAGGTTATCCACTTTGGTGGTAAGAATAGGAAGGCAGAGTATTATCTGAATGGTGTCAAGTTAGGAACGGGGGACGTACAACGAGATCTGGGTGTCCTAGTGCATCAGTCACTGAAAGGAAGCATGCAGGTACAGCAGGCAGTGAAGAAAGCCAATGGAATGTTGGCCGTCATAACAAGAGGAGTTGAGTATAGGAGCAAAGAGGTCCCTCTGCAGTTGTACAGGGCCCTAGTGAGACCGCACCTGGAGTATTGTGTGCAGTTTTGGTCTCCAAATTTGAGGAAGGATATTCTTGCTATTGAGGGCGTGCAGCGTAGGTTTACTAGGTTAATTCCCGGAATGGCGGGACTATCAAATGTTGAAAGACTGGAGCGACTAGGCTTGTATACACTGGAATTTAGAAGGATGAGAGGAGATCTTATCGAAACGTATAAGATTATTAAGGGGTTGGACACGTTAGAGGCAGGAAACATGTTCCCAATGTTGGGGGAGTCCAGCACAAGGGGCCACAGTTTAAGAATAAGGGGGGGGGGGGGGGGGGGGGCTTGTCCAATGCTTGGCTGAGTAGACATAACTTTTCAGCGCTCCCAAAAATAAAGCCCTAAACTGCCAAAAAAAGACGTACTACATGAAATCAAGTACTTTAAATTAAATCTAAAAGAAAGAAAAAAGAGGAATACAACTGCCACAGAAGCAAAGAAATCCAGCAAAGGAATCAAAGGAAAAAATCGAAGGTAGGCCTACAGCCCAGATGGAGCAGGGGCCTAGATTTTGTGAGCCCTCAGCAGGCGGAGAGTCTGGGGAGGGCTCCGGTGCGATGCTGGAGTCTACTACTCCCAGGATGCGCTCTTCGACTGGGGGCGAAACACAACGGGGTCTTCGCGAGCTAACAAGAGGGCGCACTGTTCGCCGAGAGGTTGCTGAAGTCATGTCAGAAGCCTCGGACACGAGTGAGGATGAGGGAACGGGAGACCTCATTAGCAGTGGTAGTGGAAACGAGGAAGAAGGAAATCAAGAAGATACAGAGACTAACTTTAAAACGATGTTTGAAGAAATTATTAACAGGCTTAAGAAAATTGAAGGAGATAACAAATTGATGAAAAATGAAGTGAAAGTACTTGGGATGGACACCAAGGGAATACATAAGACTTTGAAAAAAATGGAAGAGAATTTTCAAACAGTGATAGAGTTGATGATATACAAATGGAATATGAAATGTTAAAATCTAGGGTGGAAAAAAATGAAGATAGTATTACTGCGGCAGCAATTGAAAGTAAAAAGACGGCAGAGAAGTTTGACGCCTTGGAAAATTATAACAGGAGAATTTTTTTTTTAATTGTTGGTTTGCCAGAGGGAGTGGAGGGGGAAGACCCAATCAATTTTTTCCAAGATTGGATAGTGACTTGTCTGGGAATACATAAACAAGGTGTGATGGAAATAGAAAGAGCACACAGGGCTCTAAGACCAAAACCTTCGGCTAATCAAAAGCCAAGATCTGTTTTGATTAAATTCCTAAGATACCAAGATCGAGAATTGGTTCTGAAGTCAGTCGGGAACAACCAATAGAGCATGAAGGTACTAAAATAAATTTCTACCCAGACATCAGTAATGCCTTGTTGAGCAGAAAAAGAGAATTTAATAATGCAAAAAATATTTTAGGGAAGGTTATGTTCACTTTATTGCACCCGGCTACTTTAAAGATTACGATCAACCCTGGAGAAAATAATTTTTTCAAAGACTTTGTCCAAGCACAAGATTTTGTTGAAGAATTGCCATGGAGAAAAGCTCAAGAAGACTTAAGGAATGACTTAACCTTACTCAACACGTAAATTTTCACACCCATAACCGTGGGCACATTCTGGACCTTGTCTGCTCCACTGGACTAAATCTACATCACCTCTCTGGCTCCGACCCCACCCTCTCTGATCACTTAGCCATCACCATGTCTGTCAACATTCCCACCCCAGCTCCAAAGCAAAAACGCAAAATAAACATCCGCAAGCTGAACTCTGTTTCACCTACCTCTCGCTCTCATCCTCCCTCTCTGAAATAATGTCCGCCTCTCCCTTCGTTGACCTCCACAGCCCCTCTGACCTCACTGACTACTACAACCGCACTCTCTCCTCCTGCCTCGACCAGCTTGCACCTATAAAAACCAAAACAGTTTCCTTCACCCACTCTGCTCCCTGGTTTACCCCTGAACTCCGCGTGATGAAAACTCATGCCCGCCAACTTGAAAGACTCCGCAACAAAACAGGTCTCACAATTCACTCCCAAGCCTACAAAGACCACATACAGCACTATAAAGATGCCCTCTCCCATGCCCACTCCACCTACGACTCTCAAATAATTCACTCTGGCTCCGGAAACCCAAAAACACTCTTCTCTACAATAAACAAACTCCTCAGCCCCCTGGACACCATCTCCCAACCATTCACAGTTGACAAATGCACCACTTTCCTTTCATTCTTCCAAAGCAAAATAGACAACATCTACAGCACCTTAACCACCAACGCACCTGCTCCCCCTCAAACCACCTGCCCCCCCTTATCCTGTCAGCCCCTGCCTCAGTTCTCCCCAATCTCCACCACCGACCTCTCTGACCTCTTCACAGGAATAAAAACTGCCACCTGCTCTCTGGACCCCACCCCCTCCAGCTTTGTCAAGGCCTGCCTTCCTGCTCTCTCTCCACTTATCACTGCAACAATAAACTCCTCCCTGTCCACTGGCATCGTCCCGCCATCCCTCAAAATCGCTGCTGTCACCCCCATTCTGAAAAAACCTGGTCTAAACCCTGACACCCCAAACAACTTCAGACCAATCTCCAACCTACCCTTTCTGTCCAAAGTTTTGGAACGTGCTGTAGCTTCCCAACTCAAATACCACCTCTCTACCAATAACCTGTATGAAACTTTCCAATCCGGATTCCGCTCAAACCACTGTACTGAAACTGCGCTCCTCAAAATCACAAACGACATTCTCCTCTCCTCCGACGCTGGCAACCTCAACATCCTCATCCTACTTGACCTCAGCGCCGCCTTTGACACCATAAATCACTCCATTCTCCTCACCCGACTTGAAACCTCCCTTAACATCACCGGCACAGCCCTATCCTGGTTCAAATCTTACCTCTCTGACAGACACCAGTTCATCTACATTAACAACTGTAAATCCCCCACCGCTCCCCTCCCCCAAGGTGTCCCCCAAGGCTCAGTCCTTGGCCCCCTCCTCTTCATCCTCTACCTGTTCCCCCTTGGTCAATTAATCCGCCGTCATGGTCTCAACTTCCGCTGCTTCGCCGATGATATCCAGCTCCTCATCTCCACCAAGTCAATCTCCTCCACCACACACTCTACACTGACAAACTGCATTACTGAAATAAAATCTTGGCTTCAATCAAACTTCCTCAAGCTCAATTGCAACAAATCTGAAATCATCATCATTGGTCCAAAAATGCTCACCAAATCCACCCAAAACTTCATCCTCAACATTGATGGTCTCCCAGTATCCACCTCACCTCACATCCGGAATCTTGGAATCATCCTTGATCAAACCCTCTCCTTCGACAAACACATCAAACACATCACAAAGACAGCCTTCTTCCACCTCAAAAACATTGCCCGTCTCCGTCCATCCCTCTCCTCCACAGCTGCAGAAACCCTCATCCACGCCTTCATCACCTCCCGTCTGGACTACTGCAACAGCCTCCTCTATGGCGCACCCTCAAAAATCATCAATAAACTTCAATACATTCAAAACTCCGCTGCCCGTCTACTCACACACACCTCGATCCGTGACCATATCACCCCCGTCCTTTATAAACTCTACTGGCTCCCCATCCCCCAGAGAATCCAGTACAAAATCCTCCTCATAACCTACAAAGCCCTCCATAACCTGGCCCCATCCTACCTGACCGACCTCCACAGGCACACTCCCACCTGCACCCTCCGCTCTGCCGCTGCCAATCTCCTATCCCCCCACATCCGGACTAAACTCAGATCCTGGGGGGACAGGGCTTTCTCCATCGCTGCTCCCACCCTATGGAACTCACTACCCCAAACCGTTAGAGACTCCCCCACACTCACCACATTCAAAACATCGCTGAAGTCTCACCTGTTCAGTACTGCCTTCAACCACTGAAGGTCACCTCACCTTCTGTCTCCTTTCTCTGTTCATTTATTTATTTACTTATTTATCTATTTATTCATTTCCCCTATGTTCTCAAAATCTCTGTAAAGCGTCTTTGAGTATATGAAAAGCGCTATATAAATAAAATGTATTATTATTATTATTATTAACTCTATTATCAGTGTCAACAATTTTGATATATTTGACACCGTGTTTGAATCTTTGCTCAAAGTTGACAAGAATTAAGAATATAAAACCAAGATAAGATAATTAATGGTTGTAACCCACTTCCTAATGTATTCTATTAATAAGATCTGTATGCTATAGAGGGGACTAATTGGATTAAGGATTGTTAATTTTCAGAAGTACTTGATATATCGGGGGGGTTGGAGAATATGGATGCTCCACCATAAATCATGGGCACAAGTGTGGTGTGGACCACACCTCGTATAATAGAGGGGGGTAATGTTGTTAATCTCTTATTTATTAACAACATTAGAGGGAGGGCTTACTTTTCTATCTTTCTTTTTTCTTTTCTGTTTTTGTACCTGGACCATGGAAGGGAGCACACTGAAATACGGCGCAATGTAAATATCGGAAGAGGTATCAAGGTAAGGAAGAAGAAAAAAAAAGGAATGAATGGATAAAACATTAAATTTTTAAAGTTATAATGTGAATGGGTTAAATGGACCGATAAAAAGGAAGAGAATTTTAACACAGATGAAAAAATTGGAAGTGGATATAGCTTTTTTACAAGAAACACATCTAACGGAAAAAGAACATCAAAAGTTAAAGAGAGATTGGGTAGGAAGTATGGTAGCATCTTCTTTTAATTCAAAAGCAAGAGGGGTTGCTATCTTATTTAAGAAAACGCTACCAATTAAGATACAAAATATTGTAAGTGACCCAGTAGGTAGATTTATAATGGTACATTGTCAAATTTTCTCACAATTGTGGACTTTAATGAATATATATGCACCAAATACAGATGAGAAGTTTGTGCAGGATACCTTTTTAAATCTAGCGGAAGCACATGAAAATATATTGATAGGAGGAGATTTTAATTTTTGTTTAGATCCAGTAATGGATAGATCATCAAGGACAATGGCAAGAGCAGTGAAGATAACCTTGAACTTAATGGAAGATCTAAATTTAATAGATGTTTGGAGGAAAAGCCAACCTAGGGAAAGAGACTACTCCTTTTATTCCAATAGACATGATACATATTCTAGAATAGATCTATTTTTGATTTCAGCTCAATTAAGGGGTAGAATAATACAAATAGATTATAAGGCTAGATTTTTATCGGATCATTCACCATTATTAATGAAAATTACGATGCCAGATAAAGAACAGTCAGTGTATAGATGGAGACTCAACTCTTTACTATTGAATAGGCAAGACTTTTGTGATTTTATTCGAGGACAAATTGGATTATTTTTGGAAACAAATTTAAATTCAGTTAATGATAAATTTATTGTATGGGATGCAATGGCTTATTTGAGAGGCCAAATTATAAGCTACTCATCTAAGATAAAGAAAGACTATAGGAAGGAATCTGAAAGACTAGAAAAAGAAATCACCGTACTAGAAAAAGACTTACAGAAAGCTTCTTCAGATACGAAAAAAATACAACTTGGAAATAAAAAAATTCAATACAATACTTTACATACTTACAGAACAGAAAAACTAATATTACGAACTAACCAAAGGTATTATGAATTAGGAGAAAGAGCGCACAAGGTATTGGCATGGCAACTGAAAGAAGAACAAATATTAAGAACAATAAATTCAATTAGAACAGATCAAAACATTATTACTTATAAACCTGGAGAAATCAATGAGGTATTTAAGCAATTCTACACTAATCTGTATCATTCTGAATCTGAAAAGGATGAAATTAAGATAAATAATTTTTTTATCCAAGATACAATTACCAACAATCTCTAATGAGGAGCAGATGGGACTAAATGCCTCATTTACTTTGAGAGAAGTGGAGGAAGTATTACATTCTTTACCAAGTAATAAATCACCAGGGGAAGATGGTTTCCCACCTGAGTTCTATAAAAAAATTAAAGATTTGTTGTTACCAGTATTTATGGAAGTGATACATCAAGCGGAAAAAACTTCTACATTACCAGAATCCTTCTCAATGGCAATTATAACCGTAATTCCAAAAAAAGGGAAAGACCCTGTAAAAGCATCTTCTTATAGACCAATATCATTGTTGAATGTAGATTATTAAATAGTTGCTAAGCTTTTGGCAAGGAGATTGGCAGAATTTTTACCTAAGCTGGTTAAAGAGGACCAAACTGGATTTGTCAAAAAAAGATTATCTGATAATGTAGCAAGATTTATAAGTATTTTACATTTAGCACAGAAAAGAAAGGAATTAAGTGTAGCAGTTGCTTTAGATGCTGAAAAGGCGTTTGACAGGTTAGAATGGGATTTTTTATTTAAAGTATTAGAGAAGTATGGATTGGGAAATGGTTTCATTAACTGGGTAAAAGTCCTTTATAAACAACCTAAAGCCAAAGTGGTGACAAATGGCCAATCTTCTCAATCATTTAATTTGGAAAGATCTAGTAGACAGGGATGTCCCTTGTCACCAGCTTTATTTGTATTGGTTATTGAACCTCTGGCAGAACTAATAAGATCAGATTTACACATTGAAGGATTTAAAGTTAATCAGGAAAATCACAAAATTACTTTATTTGCAAATGATGTTTTAATTTGTCTTACTAGACCATTGGAATCCTTAAGAAAATTATATTTCAGACTGGAAGAATACGGGAAAGTATCAGGATACAAAATTAATAAAGATAAAACTGAAATAATGCCTCTTTTTAGACAATAGACAATAGGTGCAGGAGTAGGCCATTCAGCCCTTCGAGCCAGCACCGCCATTCAATGCGATCATGGCTGATCACTCTCAATCAGTACCACATTCCTGCCTTCTCCCCATACCCCCTCACTCCGCTATCCTTAAGAGCTCTATCCAGCTCTCTCTTGAAAGCATCCAACGAACTGGCCTCCACTGCCTTCTGAGGCAGAGAATTCCACACCTTCACCACTCTCTGACTGAAAAAGTTCTTCCTCATCTCCGTTCTAAATGGCCTACCCCTTATTCTTAAACTGTGGCCCCTTGTTCTGGACTCCCCCAACATTGGGAACATGTTTCCTGCCTCTAATGTGTCCAATCCCCTAATTATCTTATACGTTTCAATAAGATCCCCCCTCATCCTTCTAAATTCCAGTGTATACAAGCCTAATTGCTCCAGCCTTTCAACATACGACAGTCCCGCCATTCCGGGAATCAACCTAGTGAACCTACGCTGCACGCCCTCAATAGCAAGAATATCCTTCCTCAAATTTGGAGACCAAAACTGCACACAGTACTCCAGGTGCGGTCTCACCAGGGCCCCGGTACAACTGTAGAAGGACCTCTTTGCTCCTATACTCAACTCCTCTTGTTACGAAGGCCAACATTCCATTGGCTTTCTTCACTGCCTGCTGTACCTGCATGCTTCCTTTCAGTGACTGATGCACTAGGACACCCAGATCTCGTTGAACATCCCCTCTTCCTAACTTGACACCATTCAGATAATAATCTGCCTTTCTATTCTTACTTCCAAAGTGAATAACCTCACACTTATCTACATTAAACTGCATCTGCCATGTATCCGCCCACTCACACAACCTGTCCAAGTCACCCTGCAGCCTTATTGCATCTTCCTCACAATTCACACTACCCCCCAGCTTAGTATCATCTGCAAATTTGAAGGCAATTATGATCAATGTAAAAGAGAAAGTCAGTTTAAATGGCAAAAAGAAGGCATTAAGTACTTAGGAGTTAAAGTAGATAATAAGTTAAATAATTTGTACAAATTAAATTATAAACCACTAATTAAAAAAATAGATGAGGACTTGAAGAAATGGATGAATCTTCCAATTACATTGATAGGGAGAGTGAACTGTATTAAGATGAATATTTTTCCGAGGATACAGTATTTATTTTCAACACTGCCTATACCTTTGCCAAATAATTTTTTTCAGGGATTGAACAAAATTGTGAGGAATTTTCTTTGGAAAGGTAAAATGCCAAGAGTGTCTATGGAAAAATTAACATGGAAATTTGAATTAGGTGGATTGCAATTACCAAATTTTAAAAATTACTATCTGGCAGCACAAATGAGTTTTATTCATGCTTTTATCAAGAGGGTGGAAAAACAGCATGGGTTAAAATTGAAATGGATAAAATAAAAGAACTATGCCCAGAAGAATTTATCTATAAATGGGAAGCGAAGCTATTAGTTAAGGATAAAGAGTCACCTTTACTAAAACAGTTAATTAATATATTGTTGAAAACAGTTAAAGCTAATGATAAAATATTTTTTTTAACAGCTAAAACTCCATTAGTAAAAAATAGATTACTGCCGTTTGCTTGGAATAATCAGATATTACAAGTCCGGGAACAGAATGGTATTAAACATATAGGAGATTGCTACGAAGGGAATAATTTTTTTACATTTTCTCAATTGAGAAATAAATATCAAATTCCAGGGAATAGTATTTTTTTCTATTATCAATTACAATCTTATTTAAGGGAAAAGTTAGGTAATTCAATGTTTTTATTTCAAATTAAAGGAATTGAATCCCTGATTCAGGGCAAGGGAACTAAAAAAATTAATGTATAAATTGTTACAAAAATCTAGTCCAAAGACAGGAATTCAAAAATCAAGACAAAGATGGGAAACAGATCTGAATATTAGCATTGATGAACCAAGTTGGGAAAGATTGTGTTTAGAAAGTATGAAAAATACTATTAATGTGAGATATAGTTTAGTACAATACAATTTTTTACATCAACTATATTTAACTCCGAAAAAATTAAACAATTTAAATCCAAATTTACCTGAAATTTGTTTTAGATGCAACCAGGATGTGGGTACTTTTTTACACTCCACATGGGCATGTCCTAAGGTAACTCCTTTTTGGAAAGACCTAAAAAAAAAATTGGAACAATTGATGAATAAGACCATACCATTGGATTCAAGGTTGTTTTTATTGGGAGATACTAAAGGAATATTACCAAGGTTCATTTTAGATAAATATCAGGAAAGATTCCTCAAAATAGCAATAGGAATAGCAAAAAAATGTGTGGCGGTCACTTGGAAAGATCACAATGAAATAAGAATTGCAAGATGGTATGCAGAAATGCGTAGTTGTATCCCATTAGAAAAAGCTACTTATAATCTGAGAGATAAATATGATTTCTTTTTGAAACTTTGGAACCCATTCACTTTAAAACTAGGATTAAGAATTGGAAATATTTAATTTCAGCATTGTTTTGATATCCCTAAAAAGAATTTAATAAGAAATTAGCCGGAAGTGTTTCCTTCTTGTCTCCAGGTTCCTTCTTTCTTCTTTCTTTCTTTCTTTCCTTTTTAAATTTTTTTATTTCTTTATCTTTCTACTTCTCTTTTTTCCTCTTTTTTCTAACTGGGGGGTGGGGGGAGGGGGGTTGTGGGTGGGGAGATAATACAGAACAATACAGGTATAATCGAATTTAAATGTATAATCGAATTTATAATGTAGGTACCATCGCGTACTATAAGTTCATACATGTATTTGTTTTGTTAAAATTTAAATAAAATTAAAATTAAAAAAAAGTTAGGAATCCTACATAAATAAATATTTATATAAGTTGCTGCATATTCCAAAATGCTGATTGTATTAGTTCAAGTTATGAATCATACATAAATGAATATTTTTGATAAAATATTTTTGATAAAACACAAGACTTGTTTATTCTTTATCCCATCAGCAATAAAACAGGCAACTTTAAAAAATATATCAATAAATATTTTTTCAAGGAATAAATTTTTAAAAAACATTTTCTTTTCAACTCCATCCGACATTTCCAGAGGTCACACATTCAATGCAGATATTCATTTCCAGATTTACACAGAATCCCTTATTTGCAGTCTCTCTCTCTTACCTGTTCTTGTAGCTGTGATAGCTGCACCTTTCTCAGCTTAGCCCCCAGTCTAGTAGACACTCCAGCCATTCCCATGAGGATCTAGCACCAAGCTTGTGATCACCATCTCTTTTATCTGCCCCCTCCAACCTGAGGGACGAAACAGACATAACAGGCATCTCCCTGAACCAATAATACAAAGGACAGCTCAATGCACTGTGCTGCAAAACCCCGATAGGAACGATGCACTCAGAGTCAGTTTGCAAAATCATTCTGCAAGGTATCAATTTGAAGGAACACCTGGAACATTTGCCATCCTGCAGATCAGCCCGAGCCCAGACTGGCAGGTGTCAATCAAAGGGAAAGCCTGTGAAGTTCTGCAGACAAGGGCTGAGCAATACTGACAAATCCCTGACTCCCTATATTTATTTAAGTTGTTTAAGTATTCCAAAATGCAGATTGTATTAGATAAAGTTTTTGAATCCTATATAAATAAATATTTATTTAAGTTGCTGCATATTCCAAAATGCAGATTGGATTAGTTAAAGTTAGGAATCCTACATAAATGAATATTTATTTAAGTTGTTTAAGTATTCCAAAATACAGATTGTATTAGAGAGTTTTTGAATCCTACATTAAAAAATATTTTTGATAAAACACAAGACTTGTTTATTCTTTATCCCATCAGCAATAAAACGGGCAAGTTTTGTTTTAATATCAAAAAATACTTTTTTCAAGTAATAAGTATTTTTAAAACATTTTCTTTTCAACAAAATGCAGATTGTATTAGATAAAGTTAGCAATCCTACATAAATAAATATTTATTTAAGTTCCCACATATTCCAAAATGCAGATTGTATTAGTTAAAGTTAGCAATCCTACATAAATAAATATTTCTTTAAGTTGCTCCATATTCCAAAATGCAGATTGTATTAGTTAAAGTTATGAATCCTACATAAATAAATATTTATTTAAGCTGCCACATAATCCAAAATGCAGATTGTATTAGTTAAAGTTAGGAATCCTACATAAATAATTATTTAAGTTGCTGCATATTCCAAAATGCAGATTGTATTAGATAAAGTTAGGAATCATACATAAATAAATATTTTTGATTAAATATTTTTGATAAAACACAAGACTTGTTTATTTTTTATCACATCAGCAATAAAACAGGCAAGTTTTTTTTTAATATCAAAAAATACTTTTTACAAGTAATAAATATTTTAAAAACATTTTCTTTTCAACAACTCCATCCGACATTTCCAGAGGTTACACATTCAATGCAGATATTCATTTCCAGATTTACACAGAATCCCTTATTTGGAGTCTCTCTCTCTTACCTGTTCTTGTAGCTGTGATAGCTGCACCTTTCTCAGCTTAGCCCCCAGTCTAGTAGACACTCCAGCCGTTCCCATGAGGATCTAGCACCAAGCTTGTGATCACCATCTCTTTTATCTGCCCCCTCCAACCTGAGGGACGAAACAGACATAACAGGCATCTCCCTGAACCAATAATACAAAGCTCAATGCTCAATGCACTGTGCTGCAAAACCCCAATAGGAACGATGCACTCAGAGTCAGTTTGCAAAATCATTCTGGGACAAGGTATCAATTTGAAGGAACATGGGGAACACCTGGACCATTTGCCATCCTGCAGATCACCCTGAGCCCAGACTGGCAGGCACCATTCAAAGGGAAAGCCTGTGTAGTTCTGCAGACAAGGGCTGAGCAATACTGACAAATCTCTGATTCCCTATATTTATTTAAGTTGCTGCATATTCCAAAATGCAGATTGTATTAGTTAAAGTTATGAATCCTACATAAATAAATATTTTTGATAAAGCACTCAGAGTCAGTTTGCAAAATCATTCTGCAAGGTATCAATTTGAAGGAACACCGTGACCATTTGCCATCCTGCAGATCACCCTGAGCCCAGACTGGCAGGTGTTTAAGTTGCCACATATTCCAAAATGAAGATTCTCTTAGATAAAGTTATGAATCCAACATAAATAAGTATATAATAAATATTTTAAAAACATTTTATTTTCAAAAACTCCATCCGACATTCCAAAATGCAGATTGTATTAGTTCAAGTTATGAATCCTACATAAATAAGTATTTATTCCCACATATTCCAAAATGCAGATTGTATTAGATAAAGTTATGAATCCTACATAAATAAATATTTATTTAAGTTCCCACATATTCCAAAATGCAGATTCTCTTAGATAAAGTTATCAATCCTACATAAATAAGTATTTATTTAAGTTCCCACATATTAAAAAAAAGGAAATTGTATTAGTTAAAGTTAGGAATCCTACATAAATAAATCTTTATTTAAGTTGCTGCATATTCCAAAATTCAGATTGTATTAGTTCAAGTTAGGAATCCTACATAAATAAATATTTATTTAAGTTCCCACATATTCCAAAATGCAGATTGTGTTAGTTAAAGTTAGGAATCCTACATAAATAAATATTTATTTAAGTTGCTGCATATTCCAAAATGTAGATTGTATTAGATAAAGTTATGAATCCTACATAAATAAATATGTATTTAAGTCGCTGCATATTCCAAAATGCAGACTGTATTAGTTCAAGTTAGGAATCCTACATAAATAAATATTTTTGATAAAATATTTTTGATAAAGCACAAGAATTGTTTATTCTTTATCACATCAGCAATAAAACAGGCAAGTTTTTTAAAAAATATCAAAAAAAACTTTTTTCAAATAATAATTTTTTTTTTTTTTAAATCTTTTCAAAAACTCCATCCGACATTCCAAAATGCAGATTGTATTAGTTCAAGTTATGAATCCTACATAAATAAGTATTTATTTAAGTTCCCACATATTCCAAAATGCAGATTGTATTAGTTAAAGTTATGAATCCTACATAAATAAATATTTATTTAAGTTCCCACATATTCCAAAATGCAGATTGTATTAGTTCAAGTTAGGAATCCTACATAAATAAATATTTATTTAAGTTCCCACATATTCCAAAATGCAGATTCTCTTAGATAAAGTTATGAATCCTACATAAATAAGTATTTATTTAAGTTCCCACATATTAAAAAAAGGAAATTGTATTAGTTAAAGTTAGGAATCCTACATAAATAAATCTTTATTTAAGTTGCTGCATATTCCAGCTCTCTCTTGAAATCATCCAACAAACTGGCCTCCACTGCCTTCTGAGGCAGAGAATTCCACACCTTCACCACTCTCTGACTGAAAAAGTTCTTCCTCATCTCCATTCTAAATGGCCTACCCTTATTCTTGAAATGTGGCCCCTTGTTCTGGACACTACATTGCACGGAACTAAGTGAACTATTTAAAACTATTTATAAATTAAAGCTCGTAGCTTTTTGAGTTTGTTTGTGCTCTCTCTCTCTCTCTCTCTCCCTCTCTCCCTCTCTCCCTCTCTCCCTCGAGAGAGAGAGAGAGAGAGACAGAGAGAGAGAGAGAGAGAGAGACAGAGAGAGAGAGAGAGAGAGAGAGAAAGAAAGAAAGAAAGAAAGAAAGAAAAGGGGGAGAAAGAGGAGGGAGAGAGAGAGTGTCACGCACGCACAAACAAACTCAAAACATTTATGTAGGTTTAGTTGTGATTTATTGACTTCTGTCGTTTGAATGTAGCACGTCCCTGCTCAACATTTATATTCAGTTCCGCACCATGGAGATAAAGAATGTAGATACAAGGGACAGGAGATGTTGGTTTACATTGAACACACAGCAGGTCACGAGAGATTCATGGAATCTACAAACCGAATTAACCATTCCACATCGACGTAAACTTTATTACTGCAGGTCCGTGACTATTGACATACACAGCGGTGGGACAATTGATTCAGATGGTGCAAGGAATGATTACTAACTTTACAAATAAAATTTAAGGCAGGTGGGATGGTAGATTGCCAAGATGCATATTAAGAATGACGTTGGGATTTTGATCAGCTGGGGAAGTGGGCGGTGTAATAGCGTGCGGCATTTAGTTTGGATATCTGTGAAGTTTGGGCACGGTGTCTTTCATTTGTTACGGTATTAAGTGCAGATGTTGGGGCGTTATATCACAGTTTACAAGGCGTTGGTGAGGGAGGCCACGCTTGTTTGCAGTTCCCTTGCCGTCGACTTGATGTCGCCATTACTCTACATGATTACAATCGAGCCACCCAGATAGATGGAGAGAAACTGAGGGAGAGATACAGTGAGAGTGAGAGGGGAGGGAAGGGGTAAAGGGTGAAAGGTTGACAGAGACAGAGGCGCAGAGAGAGAGAGAGAGAGAATAGAGAGGGTAGGAGAGAGAGTCACAGTTCAAAGAGAGGACCGCAGTAAGGATGGAGGGAGAGAGAAAGGGAGGAGGGAGAGAGAAAGGGAGGAGGGAGAGAGAAAGGGAGGAGGGAGATGTGCCGCATCATTCGCTGTTTTATTTGGGTTTGAGGACCATTCTGAAGCCACAATGTTTCTGTTCTCTGAGTGTCGTGAGTCTTTGGGTCGTTCCTGCTCAGAGGTGACGAAGGCAGAGAATGTTATTGTCCCGGCGCAAAATCAGACCCACTGCAGGCAAGCAAGGTGTGAATGGTTACCGGCCTCGCCGGGAGTGTGGGGGGTGAGGTTGGCAGTCAGTTAAGCCGCGATCACATTGAGCGGTCAAGCGGGGTGGAGGGGCCACTTTAGTGCGAGGTGATCTGTTGAACCAAATCATCAAAGTGTGGACAAACGTCGCCCAGTCCACCTTCAAACTGGGCACCAGAAGCCCTGAGAGGGTCCCTGGAATTTGGGATTGCCTTAGTGAGTGAAGCGGATTGAAGGAAATCAGACAAACAACATGAGGCGGAGAGTTGGAGCTGATGGAGTTTGAAACAATATCCCCTTTGCTGGAATAATGCCGCTCCCAATTTCCATCCCTCAGTATCGCCACAATTCCCAGTCGCCACAACTCCCACACAAGAGATTAGTGTTCAAAATTAGAACACATGGAATTGAGGATACAGTGTTTACATGGATAGAGAACTGGTTGGCAGACAGGAAGCAAAGTGTACAAATTAATGGGTCCTTTTCAGAATGGCAGGCAGTGACTAGTGGGATGCCGCAGGGCTCGGTGCTGCGACCCCAGTTATTTACAATATATATTAACATTTAGATGTGGCAATTAAATATAACATCTCTAAGTTTGCCGATGACACAAAGTTTGGTGGGACTGTGAGTTGCGAGGAGGATGCTATCAGGCTGCAGGGTTACTTGAACAGGTTGGGTGAGTGGGCAGATGCATGACAGATGCAGTATAATTTCAAGAACAGGAAGGCAGATTGTTATCTGAATGGTGTCAGATTAGGAGAAGGGGAAGTGCAACAAGACCTGGGTGTGCTTGTACATCAGTCACTGAAGATAAGCATGCAGGTACAGCAGGCAGTGATGAAAGGCAATGGTATGATGGCCTTCATTGCGAGAGGATTTGAATTTAGGAGCAAGGAGTTAAGACTGCAGTTGTACAGGGACCTGTATCCACCTTTATCCACCTATCACTCTCCAGGTTTGGTCCTGCCCCTCCTCTCTTCCAACTTCACATCCCCCCCCACTCCTTTCAGTGTGAAGATGGTCCCGACCCGAAACGTCACCTATCCATGTTCTCCAGAGATGCTGCCTGACCCGTTGAGTTACTCCAGCACTCTGTGAAACGTCACCTATCCATGTTCTCCACAGATGCTGCCCGACCCGCTGAGTTACTCCAGCACCCCGTGTGTCTTTTTCCTTTTGTAAAACAAGTATCCACGGATCCTTGTGTCTGCTGTTTGAAGAGATCTCTACCGTGACGCGGAGACGCGGAGAGAACTCAAACACGGGTTATTTTTTAAAGACTTTATTAAAGGTCAAGTTAAAGGTGAAGAGTTACAGACGTGAGCGGAGCCACAGCGGGTGATGTGCGCGCCAGCGGGTCGCAGACTGGAGCCTGCGATGTTGTAATGAGGTGTTGCATTTTGTGACGTCGAACAAGGGCAGGACCCACACAGTGAACGGTAGTCCTCTGGGGAGTGTTGTAGAGCAGAGGGATCTAGGAGTTCAGGGGCATGGTTCCTTGAAGGTCGAGTCGCAGGTAGATAAGGCGGTCAAAAAGGCTTTTGGAACATTGGCCTTCATCAGCCAGAGTATTGAGGATGGAAGTTGGGAGGTCATGTTGCAGTTTGGGGATTAAATGGGAGTCGTTGAGCGCCGACCTGTTGTCCACCGGGTTTCTGCCCCACAGCCCCTGAGCCCCGCTCCTGACGCCGGTCCCGGGACCCGACTCTTTTACACACCCGGAGCGGAACCGGAGCAGATTCTCAGCCAGTGGTCTTTACGCCAAGGCCCGAAGAAAGGATAAAGTTTCTCCGTGAATTTATTCCCAGTGAAGGTGTGGAGATGGGACTTGGTGTCCGCGTCGTAAAATGAAACTGTCCCGGACTCGTAACTGAGATAAACTCCCACCCTCCCGGGGATGGGACGGGCGGGGAGAGGGGATGGAGGGGAGGTGCGTGCTTCAAACACGTCATCCAACCGCCTGATGCTCCAGACTCCAGTCTCCGGGGTCAGTGTGACCGGTACCTTCATCTCCACAGACTCTGCGGCGACTCCCAGACCCCACCAGCCCAGACTCCGCGCCACCTCCACCTCCCAGTAATGTCTCCCCGATGTGAATCCCTCCGATCCCAGCACACACGGACTGTATGTAAACCTCTTCCCGGTGTCAGGGAGACTCCTCCCGGTCCCGGTCCATCTCACCCACTTCCGATCCTCAGACACCTCGAGCTGCGCATGCGCTGTTTCCACATCCAGGGTGACGGAGACTGGGGGGAGAAGTAGAGAATCAGAGAGTCCCCGGGGGTCGGGGGGGAGACTCGGGCAGCGCGGCCCCGGGACCGGGGGAGAGGCCGCTCGGCCTCAGGCACAGGCGGGCGGACAACTGAAACCCTGCCCGGGGTTTCACCCACAACCACATCGGGTGGACAACAGACTACTCTCCCGGAGTTTTTAATCCAGGGATGGAGAGGGGAATTTCGTGAGGTGGGGGAGGGTCGACGGGGGGGGACGAGTGTGGAGAGTGAGGAGGATTGGGAGATTGCGGTGGGGATGGAGGAACGAAGCGGGTTATTCAGATATGGAGGCAGATCGGAGCAGGAGGATATAGAGGTGAGTGGTAATTTGAGTTGTTAAAGAGGAGGTAGAGGTGCGTGGTGGGGTCGTCATGATCACAGTGAAAGGGGGGCAGACACGAGGGGCCAGATGACCTGCTCCTGTGTTTTTTGAGTGGAGGGTGAGACAAAGGGAAGGGTGGGTTTGTTAGTCAATTGGAGTGGGTGCAAAAAGGGGTTACAACAACTTCATCAGGTCTGAAGTGCTGGGTTATCAGGTGAAGTTGGACAGTCATAAGGTCATAATGTCATAAATGAAAGTATTCGAATGAGGCCATTCGGCCCATCAAGTCTACTCCACCATTCAATCGTGGCTGATCTATCTCTCCCTCCTAACCCCTTTCTCCTGCCTTCTCCCTATAACCTCTGACACCTGTACTAACCCAGAATCCAGCTATCTCTGCCTTAAAATGTGGGATCTGGGACCATGGACACATCTGGTCACAGAAGGTTCGAGCCCCCGATCGCTGGAGGACAAAGAAGGGAGAGATTGAACTGTTTTTCACCTTCCATCACAGTGAGGAATGTGGAGGGGTCACTGTATATTCACAAAATGCTGGAGTAACTCAGCAGGTCAGGCAGCATCTCGGGAGAGAAGGAATGGGTGACGTTTCGGGTCGAGACCCTTCTTCAGACTGATGTCGGGGGTGGGACAAAGGAAGGATATAGGTGGAGACAGGAAGATAGAGGGAGATCTGGGAAGGAGGAGGGGAAGGGAGGGACAGAGGAGCTATCTGAAGTTGGAGAAGTCGACGTTCATACCACCGGGCTGTAAACTGCCCAGGCGAAATATGAGGTGCTGCTCCTCCAATTTCCGGCGGGCCTCACTATGGCACTGGAGGAGGCCCATGACAGAGAGGTCAGACTGGGAATGGGAGGGGGAGTTAAAGTGCTGGGCCACCGGGAGATCAGTTGCGTTAATGCGGACCGAGCGCAGGTGTTCAGCGAAGCGATCGCCGAGCCTGCGCTTGGTTTCGCCGATATAAATAAGTTGACATCTAGAGCAGCGGATGCAATAGATAAGGTTGGAGGAGGTGCAGGTGAACCGCTGTCTCACCTGGAAAGACTGTTTGGATCCTTTGATGGAGTTGAGGGGGGAGGTAAAGGGACAGGTGTTGCATCTCGTGCGGTTGCAAGGGAAAGTGCCCGGGGTTAGGGTGGTTTGGGTAGGAAGGGACGAGTGGACCAGGGAGTTATGGAGGGAACGGTCTCTGCGGAACGCAGAGAGGGGAGGGGATGGGAAGATATGGACAGTGGTGGTGTCCCGTTGTAGGTGACGGAAATGTTGGTGGATGATATGTTGAATCCGCTGGCTGGTGGCGTGGAAGGTGAGAACGAGGGGGATCCGAAGCCCTAGTCTGAAACACCTCATCCCGGGCGCAGATGCGGCGTAGACGGAGGAATTGGGAGTAGGGGATAGACTTTTTGCAGGGGACCGGGTGGGAAGAAGTGTAGTCCAGATAGCTGTGCGAGTCGGTGGGCTTGTAGAAAATGTCCGTCACTAGTTTTTCTCCTGTGATGGAGATGGTGAGGTCCAGAAACGGGAGGGAGATGTCAGAGATAGTCCAGGTATATTTAAGGGCAGGATGGAAATTGGAGGTGAAGTGTATGTAGTCAGTGAGTTCTGCATGGGTGCAAAAGGTAGCACCAATGGAGTCGTCGATGTAGCGGAGGTAGAGTTCGGGGATGGGGCCAGTGTACGTCTGGAACAGGGATTGTTCGACGTACCCGACAAAGAGGCAGGCGTGGCTAGGGCCCATGCGAGTGCCCATAGCTACGCCTCTGGTTTGGAGGAAGTGGGAGGAGACAAAGGAGAAGTTGTTGAGGGTAAGAACCAGCTCTGCTAGGCGGAGGAGAGTGTTGGTTGATGGGGATTGGCTGGTTCTACGGTCGAGGAAGAAACGGAGGGCTTCGAGACCATCCTTGTGGGGGATGGAAGTGTAGAGTGACTGGACATCCATGGTGAAAATGAGGGAGTGGGGGCCTGGGAACCGGAAGTTATCCAGGAGATGGAGAGCGTGTGAGGTGTCTTGGACATAGGTGGGGAGGGATTTAACCAGGGGGGATAGGATGGAGTCGAGGTAGGTAGAGATAAGTTCGGTAGGGCATGAGCAGGCAGAGACAATGGGTCTGCCGGGACAGTTGTGTTTGTGGATTTTGGGTAGGAGGTAGAATCGGGCCGTGCGGGGCTGGGGAACTATGAGATTGGAGGCACTGAGGGGTAGATCGCCGGAGGTGATGAGGTCGGTGATGGTGCTGCTGATAAAGGTCTGGTGTTTATCGGTGGGGTCATGGTCCAGGGATAGGTAGGAAGAGGTGTCTGATAGTTGTCGTCTGGCCTCGGTGCGGTAGAGGTCAGCACGCCAGACTACCACAGCCCCTCCCTTGTCAGCGGGTTTAATTATTAAGTCCGGGTTGTTGCGGAGTGAGTGGAGGGCTGCACGTTCAGGAGGGGAGAGGTTGGAGTTAGTCAGGGGAGTGGAAAATTTGAGGCGGCTGATGTCACGCCGGCAGTTTGAGATAAAAAGTTCTAGTGAGGGTAGTAGGCCACACTGGGGGGTAAAAGTGGAGGGGTCCATTGGAGACGGGAGAAGGGGTCATCAGTGGGGGGTCGGGACTCCTTACCATGGAAAAAGGCTCGGAAGCGGAGGCGGCGGAAGAAGAGCTCCACGTCATGGCGGACGCGGAACTCGTTGATGTGGGGGCGGAGGGGAACAAAGGTAAGGCCTCTGCTGAGGACCGACCGTTCGGTGTCTGAAAGGGGGAGGTCAGGGGGGATGGTGAACACCCGGCAATGGTGGGGGTTGGGGTCGGATGGAGGCAGGGGGGCAGGTGGAGGGGATGTATGGTGGGGGGGGTGGTGGGTTAACTGGGCAGAGGGGGTCATGAGGACCGATGTGGGGAGTACTGGGGGTCACCTGGCTGGAAGGGGAAGGGGGAGACCCAGTGGAACCCCTGCTGCAGTTACCTGTAGTAGAGGGTGGGCAGTAGGACCCAGCAGTGCTGAGGGGCTCTGCCTGGTGGGGGCTGTGGGCCCAGCGCGGTGTGTGTGGGCCGGGTGGAGCTGCAGCCTGTTGTTGGTCCCGGGGGCCGGGTACAGCGACGGCTGTGACCTGCTGCTGGGTGGTGGAGCGGCGCAGGTCAGCACGGTCGCTGGGGGAGGCCCGCGGGGTCCTGGAGTCCGGGTAAGTGGGCGGTCGGCTCGGTCAGTGGATGGCCGGGGAGGGCGTGGGCGGCGGTGAAGGGGTCGGGAAGGTCGGCGGCAGCGGTGAAGGGGTCGGGAAGGACGTGGGCGGCAGCGGCGGTGCAGAGGCCTCGCTCGTCGGCGGCAACGGCCCCGGGGAGGCGGTGGAGGTCGGCGGCAGCGGCCCCGGGGAGGCGGTGGAGGTCGGCGGCAGCGGCCCCGGGGAGGCGGTGGAGGCCGACGGCAGCGGCGGTGGTGGTTTCAGGGGGGCCTCGGACATCGGCGGCAACGACCCCGCGGAGGCGGTGGAGGTCGGCGGTGGTCGCAGCGGACCCAGGAAGGCGGCGGAGGTCGGTGGTGACGGCCTCAGGTAGGCCTCGGCAGTCAGCGGCCCTGGGGAGGTGGTGGAGGTCGGCGACGGCGGCCCCGGGGAGGCGGTGGGTGGGGTCACTGTGGTGGATGTTTCCGTTAAAATGTATTTTGTGTGTCCTGTTGCTCTTTACTGTTATGACTGCTGGCAAATGAAGTTCCTCGTATGTTGCAAAACATACTTGGCAAATAAAGTTTTATTGTGACTGTGATAAGGAGCCGTGTTAGGCGGGTAGGATGAAGCGGACTGGAGTAGCGAGGAAAGGAGGGGACCGCGTGGGATTGGAGGTGTCGGAAGAGGAGTTACAGTTTACCAAGGTACAGCGAAAATAGTTTGTTGAGTGCTAACCAGTCAGTAGAAAGACAATACATGACTACAATCAATACGTTTGCAGATACATGATGTGGGAATAATGTTTAGTGCAATGTAAAGCCAGCAAGGTGCGATCAAGGATAGTCCGAGGATCACCAACGTGGAAGATAGTAGTTCAGCACTGCTCTCTGGTTGTGGTAGGATGATTCAGTTCCCTGATAACAGCTGGGAAGAAACTGTCCCTGAATCTCGAGGTGTGCGTTTTCACACTTCTGTACCTCTTGCCTGATGGGAGAGGGGAGAAGAGGGAGTGGCCAGTGTGCGACTCGTCCTTGATTATGCTGCTGGCCTTGCCGAAGCAGCGTGAGGCATAAATGGTGTCAGTGGCAGGAGTTTCGGGTTTGCTGGACAGCAGGGAGGAGAATCCGGAACGGGAATGACTGACTGCGCTTCCTGCAAATTGGCATCAGGACCGCGCGCAACTCCACCAACATCCAACAGCAGGGACAACACGCTGAACATCATTTAGATGCCAGCATACTACGGGAAACACGCGACTGCTTGGTCTGTGAGAAAAATCTGGAAATGGAGAACCTGCTTCCTGAGCTTTGCGGGCACCAGCAGGACCGGTTAGAGAATACAATTTACCGATTTACTTTCACCAGACATGTTCTGTGGTTGGACTGCCCGCGGCGTGTACAACTCAACCTCGGAGTGTTCACTGAAGTAACAACGTTCATCCAACAGCCCGTACTGTTTTGTACTGTGGTTGTGTTCAGGGAACTGACATCTCTACATACATTTTTAGGTATGTAAAGCGGAAACAAATAGTCAAGGCAAATGTGGGTCCCTTGAAGACAGAAGCGGGGGAACTTATTATGGGGAACAAGGAAATGGCAGACGAGTTGAATCGGTTCGTTGGATCTGTCTTCACTGAGGAAGATACAATCTCCCAGATGTTCTAGTGGCCAGAGATCCTAGGGTGACGGAGGAACTGAAGGAAATCCACATTAGGCAGGAAATGGTGTTGGGTAGACTGATGGGACTGAAGGCTGATAAATCCCCAGGGCCTGATGGTCTGCATCCCAGTGTACTTAAGGAGGTGGCGCTAGAAATTGTGGACGCATTGGTGATCATTTTCTAGTGGATTGGAGGGTAGCTAATGTTGTCCCACATTATAAGAAACGAGGATGAGAAAAAACGGGAAATTATAGACCAGTTAGTCTGACATCAGTGGTGGGGAAGATGCTGGAGTCAATTATAAAAGACGAAATTGCGGAGCATTTGGATAGTAGTAACAGGATCGTTCCGAGTCAGCATGGATTTACAAAGGGGAAATCATGCTTGACTAATCTTCTGGATTTTTTTGAGGATGTAACTCGGAAAATTGACAGGGGAGAGCCGGTGGATGTGGTATACCTTGACTTTCAGAAAGCCTTTGACAAGGTTCCACATAGGAGATTAGTGGGTAAAATTAGAGCACATGGTATTGGAGGTAGGGTACTGACATGGATAGAAAATTGGTTGACAGACAGAAAGCAAAGAGTGGGGATAAATGGGTCCCTTTCAGAATGGCAGGCAGTAACTAGTGGGGTACCGCAAGGCTCGGTGCTGGGACCGCAGCTATTTACAATATACATTAATGACGGATGAAGGGATTAAAAGTACCATTAGCAAATTTGCAGATGATACAAAGATATGAGGTTGCAGGGTGACTCGGACAGGTTGTGTGAGTGGGCGGATGCATGGCAGATGCAGTTTAATGTGGATAAGTGTCAGGTTATCCACTTTGGTGGTAAGAATAGGAAGGCAGAGTATTATCTGAATGGTGGGTGACGTTTCGGGTCTAGACCCTTCTTCAGACTGATGCGTATCGACCCGAAACGTTACCCATTCCTTCTCTCCCGAGATGCTGCCCGACGTGCTGAGTTACTCCAGCACTTTGTGAATAAATACCTTTATTTGTACCAGTATCTGCAGTTATTTTCTTATATTATCTGAATGGTGTCAAGTTAGGAACAGGGAACGTACAACGAGATCTGGGTGTCCTAGTGTATCAGTCACTGAAAGGAAGCATGCAGGTACAGCAGGCAGTGCAGAAAGCCAATGGAATGTTGGCCTTCATAACAAGAGGAGTTGAGTATAGGAGCAAAGAGGTCCTTCTGCAATTGTACAGGGCCCTAATGAGACCGCACCCGGAGTACCATGTGTAGTTTTGGTCTCCAAATTTGAGAAAGGATATTCTTGCTATTGAGGGCGTGCAGCGTAGGTTTACTGGAGCGACTAGGCTTGTATACACTGGAATTTAAAAGGATGAGAGGAGATCTTATCAAAACGTATAAGATTATTAAGGGGTTGGACCGTTAGAGGCAGGAAACATGTTCCCTATGTTGGGGGAGTCCAGAACAAGGGGCCATAGTTTAAAACTAAGGGATAGGCCATTTAGAACTGAGATGAGGAAAAACGTTTTCAGTCAGAGAGTTGGGAATCTGTGGAATTCTCTGCCTCAGAAGGCAGTGGAGGCCAATTCTATGAATACATTCAAGAGAGAGCTAGATAGGCTCTTAAGGATAGCGGGACTCAGGGGGTATGGGGAGAAGGCAGGAATGGGGTACTGATTGCGAATGATCAGCCATGATCACATTGAATGGCGGTCCTGGCTCGAAGGACCGAATGGCCTCCTCCTGCACCTATTGTCTATTGTCTGTAGTTGTGTACTGTGGTTGTGGTCAGGAACTGACATCTCCAGCGGTATGAATACTGACTTCTCTATATTCAAGTAACCCTTGGTGTCTCTCTCTCTCCCTAGCTCTCCCTCCTCAGTCGGCCCCTCGTCGCCCCTCGGGTCCCCCTCTCGCCCCTCTCCCCTCTCTCCCCTCTCCCCTCTCCCCCTCTCTCTCTCTCTCGGTCACCGTCTCTCGCCTCTCTCCTCTCTCGTCTCTCTCTCTCTTCGTCCTCTCTCTCTCTCTCTCTCTCTCTCTCTCTCTCTCTCTCTCTCTCTTTCTCGTCTCTCTCTCTCTCTCTCTCTCTCGTCCTCTGCTCTCTCGTCTTCTCTCTCTCTCTCTCTCTCTATCTCTATCTATATCTCTCTCTCTCTCTCCCCCATCCTCGCTATCCGACCAGTTTGACAGTTCTGATTAAATTGTGCACTATATACCTCGCTGTCATCTATTCCAAGGTAACAATGATCTACTCTATTTTTCGCTTAAACGTCGTCCCCTTTGATCTCTCGTTTTCAAATCCATATGTATCGTTTCCCTCTCCACTGACTCAATCTGAAGGAGGGTCTCGACCCGAAATATCACCCATCCCTTCGATTTATACAGCATCTGTAGTTCCATCCCACACAATGAAGAATACTTGGCGAGTAGGATTTGAAGATAATTCCAAAGCATGTTTATACGGACATTAAACGCAAGAGGGTATCAGTGAAACATAGAAATATAGAAACATAGAAAATCGGTGCAGGATTAGGCCACTCGGCCCTTCGTGCTTGCCAATTCCAGCCAATCTGACACCATTCAAATAATAATCTGCCTTATTGTTATTGACACCAAAGTGTCAAACTCACATTTATCCACATTATACTGCATCTGCCATTCATCTTCCCTCTCACCCAACCAATCCAAGTCACCCTGCAGCCTCGTAGCATCCTCCTCGCAGCTCACACTGCACCCCGCGTTGTGTCATCCGCAAACTTGGACATGTTACATTTAATTCCTTCGTGTAAATCGTTGATATATATTGTAAATAACAGGGCTCCCAGCACCGAGCCTTGCGGCACCCCACTAGTCACTGCCTGCCATTCTCGAAAGGATCCGTGAAGTGAGGGACACCCCTGTTGGACAAAGGAAGTAATTCATGCCTGGAACCAGAGGCAGTTGAAGAGCCCAGTCCTGTATTAAATATACACTGTACAGGTAATTAACACTTAAATAACTCTAACGGTTTAAAAAAATGTTTTTTACCTCTCTTAATACAATCAGGCACTTCGCTGAACAAAAATGGGCGATCGAACTTTCCAACGTCCAGGGCACCGTCTGCTACTGACAGCGTCTTGATATCATCACTTATCCTGCATTAATTAAAACACCCGGTTATAAGACCCGCATCAACAAATTCTGGGTTACTTTCCAAAACAGTACAGAGAGACTCACCTCCTCTTCTGACGAGTTTCCTCCTGAAATATAAAACATCAGAAAGATCAATTAATTTACACTGAGCGTCCACACTCGTGACAGCAGGAATATCAGCCAAATTGTTCCAATTTTCCGACAGATCCCAGCACTTAATGCTGACGAGGCGCCCCATCAGTGCAGTATTATGTATTAATTACATGTAAAGGGTATATTTAATACTGACTGAAGGGACGAATCAGTTTCCTCTGGTTCCAGTCGTGAATTACCTCATTTGTCCAACAGGGGTCACCCTCTCTTCACTGTTACCCTCTTTGCGTTTAAGTCTGTGTAACATGCCTTGGAATTTTCTTACATAGAAACATAGAAACATAGAAAATAGGTGCAGGAGTAGGCCATTCGGCCCTTCGAGCCTGCACCGCCATTCACTATGATCATGGCTGATCATCCAGCTCAGTAAACCTGTACCTGCCTTCTCTCCATACCCCCTGATCCCTTTTGCAAAAAGGGCCACATCTAACTCCCTCTTAAATATAGCCAATGAACTGGCCTCAACTACCTTCTGTGGCAGAGAATTCCACAGACTCACCACTCTGTGTGTGAAGAAATGTTTTCTCACCTCGGTCCTAAAAGACTTCCCCCTTATCCTTAAGCTGTGACCCCTGGTTCTGGACTTCCCCAACATCGGGAACAATCTTCCCGCATCTAGCCTACTACAACCCCTTAAGAATTTTATATGTTTCTATAAGATCCCCCCTCAGTCTTCTAAATTCCAGCGAGTACAAGCCCAGCCTATCCAATCTTTCCTCATATGAAAGTCCCGCCATCCAGGGATCAATCTAGTGAACCTTCCCTATACTCCTCTAAGGCAAGAACGTCTTTCCTCACATCAGGAGACCAAAACTGCACACAATACTCCAGGTGCGGTCTCACCAAGGCCCCGTACAACTGCAGTAGAACCTCCCTGCTCCTAAACTCAAATCCTCTTGCTATGAATGCCAACATACCATTCGCTTTCTTCACTGCCTGCTGCACCTGCACGCTTAATTTCATGACTGGTGCACCATGACACCCAGGTCACGTTGCATCTCCCCTTCTCCTAATCGTTCACCATTCAGGTAATATTCTGCTTTCCTGTTCTTGCCGCCAAAGTGGATAACCTCACATTTATCCACATTATAATTGCATCTGCCCACTTCGCCTAATCTATCTAAGTCACTCTGCAGCCTCCTAGCATCCTCCTCGCAGCTAACACTGCCACCCAGCTTCATGTCATCCGCAAACTTAGAGATGTTGCATTCAATTCCCTCGTCCAAATCATTAATATACACTGTAAATAACTGTGGGTCCCAGAACTGAGCCTTGCGTTACCCCACAAGTCACTGCCTGCCATTCCGAAAAGGACCCGTTTATTCCTACTCTTTGCTTCCTGTCCGCCAACCAATTCTCTATCCACCTCAACACTGAACCTTCAATACCGTCTGCTTTAAGTTTGTACACCAATCTCCTATGTGGGACCTTGTCGAAGGCCTTCTGAAAGTCCAGATAGTAACACATCGACTGGTTCCTCCCTTATCCTCTCTACTAGTTACATCCTCGAAAAATTCTATAAGATTCGTCTGACATGATTTGCCTTTTGTAAATCCAATGCTGACTTTGTCCGATGATTTCACCACTTTCCAAATGTGATGCTATCACATCTTTAATAACTGACTAGCATTTTCCCCACTACCGATGTTAGGCTAACTGGTCTATAATTCCCCGTTTTCTCTCTCCCTACCTTTTTAAAAAGTGGGGTTAAATTAGCTACCCTCCAGTCCTCAGGAACTACTCCAGAATCTAAGGAGTTTTGAAAAATTATCACTAATGCATCCACTATTTCTGAGGCTACTTCCTTAAGCACTCTGGGATGCAGCCTATCTGGCCCTGGGATTTATCTGCCTTTAATCCATTTAATTTACCTAACACCACTTCCCGACTAACCTGGATTTCCCTCAGTTCCTCAATCTCATTAGACCCCTGGTCCCCCGCTATTTCCAGAGACGGTTTATGTCTTCCTTAGTGAAGACAGAACAAAGTATTTGTTCTTCTATCCTATTCGCCAAAGATTCTACATTGCCACTTCAAGCGCCCCCTGATTCGTCTTGCACCCTGTGGGTCAGCAAGAGGGGACCCATAGCGTCTACCAACCTTTGTCTCCACAGACATCATGTAGCCAGCTTGTGACTAGATGTTCATATCAGACTAAGAGAAGGCAGGCTTGAACAACATGGAAAATATGACTGGGTCAATGTGATAAGTACAACCTCTCTTCCCGATAAAGATGCAGCCAGTCCAGTGATTGAATGGGGTGTGCTAATGTGAGTGAGGCAGCAATAAGGCCCCAGAACAAATAAACCATATATTTGGAGACATAAGGTGCTGCACAGAGTGGAATCATAATCAGGCCAGCCAGCATCTGAGGAGGGAAATGTACACATGACGCATGTGGTCAGGAGCCTCTTTCAATCTTCTGGAATAGATGGGAGAGAGCTGGTAAAGAGATGGGAGGGGAAGGAACTGGACAATAAATGGCAAGGGATAGGTGAATTTGTGTGAGGACGGACATATGAGAGACTGATGGCTGCTGGCAAAGGGGAGGGAAACGCCACCGAATGGGAATCTGGTCAGGAAGATAAATGAGGAATGCAATGGAAGGGATGGGGTGGAGATCAACAGCAGAGAATGTGCTGGGTTCCCAGTAGGAAGGGTTGGGGATCAGCGGTGGAGAAGGG
>NC_135971.1:5356823-5459090 GCF_053455715.1 Rhinoraja longicauda | reverse complement strand
AAAAACATTTCCTCTCTCTCTCTCTCTCTCTCCCCTCTTTCTTTTTTTTAAAATATATATATTTTTTAAAGCATATGTACAAATAGAAATTTAAAAAAAACACATTTGGTACAGAGTTCTTACATAGCTTCAATTTTTAAAATTTTGAAAAGAGAAAGTAGAAAAAAACAACAACAAAAAAACTATAAACTTGAGGAGAGAGTATAAGGGGGTTAAAAAAATTAAAGGGAGTAGATCCGGGAGACAATAGCAGTACATCCAACCCCTAACTCAAGTTACAACTTTTAATTAATTTTTTTTATTATAGTCCTGTGCCAAACCCATTTACTTTTCTAAAAATTCAATAAATGGAGACCATATTTTTAAAAATAACTCAGGTTTGTCAATTAAGGCAAATCTTATTTTTTCCAAATGCAGGGTCTCTGTCATTTCCGTAGTCCTCGTTTTAATTGTGGGGGTTATTGGTTTTTTCCAAAATTTAAGTATTAATTTTTTCGCAGTTATTAGACTGTAATCAAGAAAATGTACCTGACTTGCTGTAAAATTTGTAGTATGTTCTGATAATCCTAATATAATTAATTTTGGATCCATATCTAATTTTTTGTTAATAACTTTAGAAACTATTTTAAAAATCTCCAACCAGAAGTTTTGCATTTTTATACAAGTTACGAAAATATGAGTTAAATTAGCTTCTTGAAATTGACATTTATCACAAATAGGAGAGATACTAGGAAAAATCCTATTTAATTTCGTCTTCGAATAATGTAATCTATGTATTATTTTAAATTGTATTAAGGAATGTCTAGTATTTAATGAACATTGATGTATATGTTGTAAACTTTCATCCCATATATCTTGCATTATAAGTTGATTCAATTCGTCCTCCCATGCTCGTCTATAAGGTTCTGATGACGGAATGTCAGTGTCAAGGAGAGTATTATAAATAAAGGATATTAATTTATTTGAATTATAATGTCGATTCAGGCATACATCAAGTGTTTCTGGACCTCTAAACTTATATTCTTGCATGTGTGATTTTACATAATCTCTAAGTTGTAAATATCTAAAATAATTATTAACATGTAATCCGTACTTCTGCTGTAAATCCTGAAAAGAAAGAAAAGTTCCCTTATGATAAAGATCTCCCACCCTTTTAATTCCATAACTTTTCCATTGAGCAAATCCTCTATCTAAGACAGACGGTTTAAAAGAAGGATTATTCGCAATAGCAAGGAAAGCAGATAATTTACTCAATTTTAAAGTAAGATTTAATTGTTTCCAGGTACGGATAACACTGTGTATAATGGGATTACCTCCATATGTTTTTTTATTTAAATTTATTGGAGCTAAGAGGATCGCACCAATATCAAATGGTAAACAATCCTCTTTCTCCATCTTTAACCAATCCGGTTGTTGATCAGAATCATCCAACCAGCAGGTTATATTTTTAATATTAACCGCCCAATAATAAAATAAAAAGTTAGGTAATGCAATTCCTCCATTAATTTTAGACTTACATAGATGTCTTTTATTTATTCTATGAGTCTTGTAGTCCCAAATAAAATTAGTAACAATTGAATCAATTTTTAAAAAAAACTTTTTTGGAAGATAGATCGGAATTGCTTGAAATAAGTATAGTAGCTGTGGAAGAAAGATCATCTTTATAGCATTACTACGACCAACTAATGATATAGGAAGTGTTTTCCAAAATTGGATATTTCTGTGTAATTTAGTGAGTAAAGGAGGAAAATTTAATTTAAATAAAGAAGTATATTTCCTAGTCACGTAAATTCCAAGATATTTAAACTTTTCATAGGCAATTTTAAAAGGAAATTGTTGAAGTATGGCCGGATTATGCTCCATTATTGGCATAATTTCACTTTTGTACCAGTTAATTCTATAACCTGAAAATGAACCAAATTGAGTTATGAGATTTAATAAATTCGGAATGCTAATTTCTGGCTTTGTAATATATATTAACACATCATCCGCATATAAAGAAATTTTATTGGTTGTATGTTTAGTGTTATAGCCATGAATATCTGAATTTGATCTAATACTATCAGCAAGTGGTTCTATAATAAGGGCAAATAAAAGTGGTGATAGTGGACATCCTTGTCTACAACCCCTAGATAAATGAAATTTGGATGACAGCATTTGATTAGTTAATATTCTAGCTGTTGGGGATGTATATAGAAGTTTCACCCATGAACAAAAAATTTCACCTAGTTGAAATTTTTCCATCACTGAGAAAAGGTTGGGCCATTCTACTTGATCAAATGCTTTTTCCCCTCTTTCTCAAAATATTTTCTCTCTCTCTCCTTCTCCCCCTCCCTCCCCTCTTTCTCAAAACATTTATCTCTCTCTCTCTCTCTCTCTCTCCCTCCCTCCCCTCTTTCTCAAAACATTTTCTCTCTCTCTCCCTCTCCCTCCCCTCTTTCTCAAAACATTTTCTCTCTCTCTCTCCCTCTCCCTCCCCTCTTTCTCAAAACATTTCTCTCTCTCTCTCTCTCTCTCTCTCTCTCTCTCTCTCTCTCTCTCTCTCTCTCTCTCTCTCTCTCTCTCTCTCTCTCTCTCTCTCTCTCTCTCTACTCCAACCGCTCCAACCACCCACCCAAAAGAACTGAGTGATCTCCTGGGAGAGGCGGAAAACCGGATAAAAAACCCAGGCCATCCCTGTCCCGCTGAGTTACTCCAACACTTTGTGACCTTGTGTCTTTTTATGTTTAGTGTATAGTTTACAGTTTGAGTGCGGAAACAGGCCCATCAGCCCACCGTGTCCCCTCCGATCAGCGATACACTAGTTTTATCCTACACACTAGGGACAATTCAGGTTATGCCTGGGTTTGCTGAGCAAAACACTGCAATAGCTGGGCGGACCACCTGCGCCCCCCTGCCGCGAGTAGTGCAGAAACGGTGCGCCTAACGGGCTGACGATTGCCTCACGGGAGGGGGTATGGCACGGTCTGAATGGACGAGGAACAATAAAGGACCGTGTCGGGCGCCCTCCCAGAGCAGCAGAGAACCCCGGCATCGGACCGTGTCGGAAACGGTGCCAGGAGATCGACAACAGGTCACTACACGGCGGCGCACGTTGCTGTGTACTCGGGGTACGCCAGTGTGTACGCGGATACATGGCTCTGTGTGCAATATTTGGTAGTGTAATAAAATACCTTGGTACATAAAACTCTGTTGTCAGAATCCGGTGATCTATCAAACACAGCACCTCCTTCTACAATCATTCTGTAAAGAGTCGTGACCTGAAACCTCGTCTACCCCAAATTCCCCAGAGATGCTGCTTGGCCCGTGGAGTTACCCCATCGCTTTGTGTCAATTTTCTGTAAAGCAGCTTCTGCGGTTGCTCGTGTGCCCCTGGTGATCAACGCCAGGCTGGGCTGTGAGTGGGGGGGGGGGGGTCTGGCTCACTGTGCTGCTCTCCGGGGCTGGAGGGGTTAACAGGGCGGGCAGGCGGAAACCGTTTCCATTGAGGAACCCGTCCAGAATAAGGAACAGCTGGATCTTACATCAGAACTGGGCCGCGCAGGGTTAATGTCAGGGACCTTCTGCACAGGAAGGCCAGTGGAAATCAAGACGACTTTCACCGAGAAGATGAATGTGTTGCACGCAGTAACAGGGTATTGTCTTTCCTACTTTTTATGCAACCAAATCTCAGCGATTGTCGCGCATCTGTCACCTCACAACACAACATTCTCTCCAGGTCTCCGATTTTACTGCAGACTTTATTTTACCAGCAGTCGCTCTAAGTTGATGTTTAACCGCCGTTTCACGCTCTACTTAGAGATAACTTAATACATCCCCCATTTCGTTTCTGCCCTTCCTTAGACTGCCCGGCGCTCGTCCGCCCGGTTATTGACACATTCAGACTCGTTTAACGTGTTATCATATCATATCATATATCTACAGCCGGAAACAGGCCTTTTCGGCCCTCCAAGTCCGTGCCGCCCAGTGATCCCCGTACATTAACACTATCCTACACCCACTAGGGACAATTTTTACATTTACCCAGCCAATTAACCTACATACCTGTACGTCTTTGGAGTGTGGGAGGAAACCGAAGATCTCGGAGAAAACCCACGCAGGTCACGGGGAGAACGTACAAACTCCTTACAGTGCAGCACCCGTAGTCAGGATCGAACCTGTGTCTCCGGCGCTGCATTCGCTGTAAAGCAGCAACTCTACCGCTGCGCCACCGTGCCGGCCTCTTGCTGGTGTGTAATCAGTGGCAGATTGCCAGAGGCCCTTCACCCTGAACACTCCCAGCAAAACAACATTATTCAGCACAGAATCAATTCCCCGCGCACTGCAGGGCGTGTCGTTGACACCGGCGGTTCTGTGCGGGTTCGCAGCTCCCTGAAGGCGGAGGCGTTTTGAACCAGGAAGTTCTTGGAATTAAAAATGGCTTCGAAACACCAGATCCAGAGTTTAACTGAAGACGCGACTTGTCCCATTTGCCTGGATTTCTTCACCGATCCGGTTATACTGGAGTGCGGGCACAACTTCTGCCGCTCCTGTATCACACAGAGTTGGGACAGGGAGGAGAGAAACTCATGCCCGGAATGTAGAGAGGATATTGCAGACCGCAGCCTCAGGGTAAATCGGGCCTTGGCGAGTATCACTGAGACAGCTCGAGCACTGAGCCTGAACACGGGAGGGAAGGAAAGTAAACTTCACTGCGAGGAACATCAGGAAGAACTGAAGCTGTTTTGTGAAACCGACAAGAAACTGGTCTGTGTGATTTGCGTAGACGCGCGGGAACACAGACAGCATCGCTTCATGTCAATTCAGGAAGCTGTTGAAAGCTACCAGGTAAAAGCGAGTAGAGTTTGATTCGGTGATGAATTTTCCATTCTGTGTTTTGCGGACCGCGCTCCCTCGGCGACTGTTCGGTTCACCCAGCCTCCCACCCAAACCAGCCCTTCCCCAGGTACTTGCCCCAGCCACCGCTGGAGATGAAACACCTGTCCCTGTACCTTCCCCCTCACGTCCATGCACGGACTCCAGCAGTCCTTGTAGGTGACAGAGCCGGGGCTCTCTGCTGATACGTAGAACATAGCAACATAGAAACGTAGAAAAATAGGTGCAAAAGTAGGCCATTCGGCCCTTCGAGCCAGCACCGCCATTCAATATGATCATGGCGAATCATCTAAAATCAGTATCCCGTTCCTGCTTTTCCCCCACAACCCTTGATTCCATTCGCCCTAAAATTTGATCTAACTCTCTCTTGAAAACATCCAGTGAATTTGCCTCCACTGCCTTCTGTGACAGAGAATTTCACAGATTCACAACTCTTTGGGTGAAAAGGGTTTTTCTCATCTCAGTCCTAAATACAATACAATACAATACAATACAATATATCTTTATTGTCATTGTACCCAGGGGTACAACGAGATTGGGAATGCGCCTCCCATACGATGCAATAATTTAGGTAATTTAGGCAGCAGCAACCCAACGAAACGAAACAGTTGTAACAGTTTTGGACAGGGTAAAGTGCAAGTTGATCTATGCGTTGTGGCCATCCGGCTCAGCAGGACCGGTTCATAGCAGCTATGGCCCTGGGGATGAAGCTGTTCCTGAGTCTGGAGGTGCGGGCATAGAAGGCCTTGTATCGTCTGCCCGATGGAAGGAGTTCGAACAGACTGTTGCAGGGGTGTGAAGAGTCTTTGTGGATGCTGGTGGCTTTTCTGAGGCATCGTGTGTTGTAGATGCCCTCCAAGTCTGGTAGCTGTGTTCAGATGGCCCTCTGAGCTCTATGGACTACCCGCTGTAGAGCTTTCCTTTCTGCCTCCGTGCAGCTGAGGTACCACACAGGGATGCCATGCGTTAGGATGCTCTCTATGGTGCAGCGGTAGAAGGTCGTCAGCAGCTGTTGGGGTAGACCAGACTTTTTCAGTGTTCTTAAGTAGAACAGTCTTTGTTGTGCCTTCTTGACCAGCGCAGCAGTGTTATTGGACCATGTTAGGTCCTCCGAAATGTGAGTGCCCAGAAACTTGAAGCTGGACACTCTCTCCACACTGTCCCCGTTGATAGAGATCGGGGCATATTCCCCGTTATGTGACCTACGGAAGTTGATGATCAGCTCCTTGGTCTTGGTGGTATTTAGGGACAGGTTGTTATCCGAGCACCAGTCCGCCAGGTTCTGCACCTCCGCTCTATAGTTTGTTTCATCCCCGTTGGTGATCAGCCCGATCACCGTTGTGTCATCTGCAAACTTGACAATGGTGTTGGTGTTGAATGCAGGAACACAGTCGTGTGTGAAGAGGGAGTAGAGCATGGGGCTCAGAACACAGCCCTGTGGTGTGCCGGTACTCAGGGTGATAGTGGAGGACAGGCGCGGGCCCATTCTCACTGCCTGCGGTCGTTCCAGCAGGAAGTCCAGGATCCAGTCACATAATGACGAGCTGAGGCCTAGCTGGTGGAGTTTGGCGATGAGCTTTTTTTAAAAAAAAATTTTTTTAATCAAAAATATTTATTCAAATATTTAAATAATATATACAATACAATAAAACCAAAACAGAACCCACCACCAGAATATTATACAAACAAATATACCAATTGAAACTATTATACAATTATATTACAATCCCCATCCAGGATACATCCAATCCCCCGTGGTGCCCAGCGGTCCCGGAAATCCTCCAGGGCGCCCGTGGACAGCGCGTATTCCCTCTCCAACACCACCCGGGCACGGACGTAACCCCCGAAAAGGGGCAGGCAGCTGGCTCGGGCAGAGCCCTCTTCCGCCTGGTGCCGTGAGTCGCGGATGGCCAGCTTGGCCTGGCCCAGGAGCAACCCAACAAGGACATCTTCGGCCCTACCCTCTCCCCTACGCACAGGGTGTCCAAAGATGAGGATGGTGGGTGAAAAATGCAGCCAAAAAGCAAGGAGCAGCCCCTTTAGATATTGGAACAGGGGCTGCAACCACACACACTGCATGTACACGTGGTACACAGACTCTTCCAACCCGCAAAAGTGGCAGGCGGCTGGCGAGTCTGTGAACCGCGCGAGGAACAGGTTGCAGGGGACTCCTCGGTGCAATATCTTCCACCCCAGGTCCCCGATGGAGAGGGGCAGAATCCCTGCGTAGAGGGACCCCCACTGCGGGGCCCCCTCGCGACCGGAAGGCAACACCGACCGCCACTTAGTGTCCGGACGGTGGACCAGGGCGAGGAAGTGCAGGGTGTGGAGGAGGAGCCCGTACAGGACACGCCTCCCTGCGTCTCGGAGGGAGATGAAGGGTGTCGAGGAAATGCGACTCATGTTGTGTGGGACCGGCTCCCGGGAAGGATTACGGCGCCTGGGTCCGACGAGTACTTCCGGTTGAGCGGGGGTTTGCTCAGCCGCAGGTGCTCCACACATTTGAGCCTCTCCGACACCCAGCGGGGCAGGACAAGGGCCGGCTGCTCTCACGCCTGGGCCGCCGCCCTCTGTCAGCGGAGGGGGGGCCCGGTCAACAGCAACCAGGTTCCAGACTCTCAGCAAGTCCCGGTAGAAGCCGGGCATTCCCAGCAGGATAGCACGGCTGACGCCCACCATCGGGATCCGCGTACCTGCTTGAAGGCAGCGGCCCCGTTGGAAAAAGTGTGTCGCCAGCACGTGCCACCTGGGAGGACGCTCCGAGTACAGGTATCTCTGCAGAGTCCTGAGGCGGAGAGCCGCCAACTGGGTGCGGATGCACACCAGCGACTGCCCGCCCTCCTCAATCGGGAGACTCAGGACCGCTGCAGAGACCCAGTGCTTTCTGTTGCCCCAGAAGAAGTCCACAAACTTCTTCTGGATGATCCCAGCAAAAGTGGCTGATGGGACCAATGTGGTCAATCTGTACCAGAGCAGGGAAGCCACGAGTTGGTTAATGACCAACACCCTGCCCTGGTAGGAAAGCACGCTGAGGAGACCTGACCAGTGCCCAAGCCGGGCGACGACTTTCAACTCCAGCTCCTACCAGTTCGCCAGCCAGGTCTCCGCGACGGGACTCAGGTAGACTCCCAAGTAAAGGAGGTGCGTGGTGCTCCACGTGAAAAACCGCATCTCCTCAGGGAGGGAGTCCACCTGCCATGGACCCACCAAGAGTCCAGAACATTTCCCCCAATTGATCCTTGCAGAGGAGGCGGCCGAGAAGACTCGTTGGCACTCGCGCATTCTCTGCAGATCAGCGGGGTCAGTGACCATGAGGAGCACGTCATCGGCATAGACCGAGAGGACCACCTCCATATCTGGCTCGCGTAGAACCATGCCCGTCAACCTCCTCCGAAGCAGACTAAGGAATGGCTCCATGCAGATGGCGTACAGTTGGCCTGACATGGGGCAGCCCTGACGTACTCCTCTGCGGAAGGGAATGCGGGCCGTCAAGGATCCGTTGACCTTGACGAGGCACTCCGCAGAGGCGTAGAGAAGTCGGATCCGGGCCACAAAGTGCGGTCCGAACCCAAACGCCCGCAGAGTCCTCACCAGATACTCGTGATCCACCCTGTCGAAAGCCTTCTCCTGGTCAAGGGAGAGAAAGGCAGTGGGTACACCGGTCTCCTGAGCCAGGTAGACCAGGTCCCGGACCAGATGGATATTGTCCTGGATGGACCGGCCCGGGACTGTGTAAGACTGGTCAGGGTGGATCACTTTGGCCAGCACTGGGCCCAGACGGTTGGCCATTGCCTTAGCAAAGACCTTGTAATCGGTACAGAGGAGGGAGACCGGGCGCCAGTTCTTTAGTAGGCGGAGATCACCCTTCTTGGGCAGAAGGACCACAACAGCCCTCCGCCAAGACAGGGGCATCTCCCCGGTCGCCAGGCTCTCCCTCAGGACCATGGTGTAGTCCTCCCCCAGGGTCCCCCAGAAAGTGCGGAGGAACTCTGCTGTCAGGCCGTCACTGACAGCAGAGTCGCCTTTGCCACTACGGACCCTAGATGGATTGGCAGTGCGTTTCACCTTCCGGATCTTGGCAACAAGGGACGCTCTACTGGTCCCTCTACCCTCAGCAGGAACGACACTGCTCTGGGCCTCGGCGTCCTTTTCCAGGTCATCCAAGAAAGACCTGAGCTGACGCCGGTCGTTCCACTTCACCCCCATCCCTCCCTTCACCCCCGTCCCTCCCTTCACCCCCGTCCCTCCCTTTCCCCTCCCCTTCCTTCTGAGGATGAGGTTCAGGGAGCTGGTGACCCCTTGTAAGTTCGGCCACCGGAGGGAGGCCAGTTTGGGCCGATGTTGGGCTCCTTCGGTGTCCGCGATGAACTCGCGGATCTCCTCCACTGGAATGAGAGGAGTGGCGTCGGGGGCAGCGAGAACATCCATTGACTCATTGCCCGAGGAGTCCCCTTCCACCCCCCCACTGCAGATGGAGTCACCATTCCCATCCTTGGACACACCTTCTGTGCTTGAGACTCCCGCCCCACTCTGCGCAGCGGTTGCCTCTTCCCCACCCTCTGGTCTCACCTCCACCTCAGTCCCCACCGTGGGGCCAGTGGCAGAGGGGCCTTCCTCGGGTGTACCTGGGCAGTCAAGACCATTGACAGTGGGGTCTATCCCTCCACCAGTTGGGCCCAGAGTGGACTCTGGTGCCCCAGACTCAGGGAGTCCCTCTGGAGCCAGGTCCTGCAGGAGAGAAGGGCTGGTTTCCCCTTCCCCCTCCCCGCCTACTATCCCTAACTCCACAGGCGTGTTCTCAACCTCGTCCTGGGTGGGTTGCTCCTGGGCTTCCTCAGGTGCATGAATCGGGATTCCCTCCCCAACAGGAATCTCTCCCTGCTCCATTACGCCCGAGTGGTCCCCATCACCACCCTCCCCAGAAACCCCTTCAGAGCATGGAACCGGGGCCTGAACCAGAGGGCAGGAGTCATCATCCACCACAACACTCCCTGCCCCACTGGAAGATTCCCCTATGTCCCCCTTCTGCTCCTCCCTGGAGAGATTCCTCCTTCTTTTTTTCGAATGGGAGGAGCTCACAGACTCTGGGGTCACCTGAGCAACCCTAGTCTGCGGTTCCCCCTCCTCCCGCCCAATCCCCTCCGCCCCTGGCTGGATTATGGGGCTTGCGGACTCCCGAACGGGAGGTGACGGGATGGGTGGCGAGATCTTATCCCCGGGGGGTTTGTTCCCCAGGTGCCTTATCTTGTTCGCAACCTTGCCCCCCTTCTTTTGACCCTCCCCATCCCCAGGGTTCCCTGACTCAACTACAGGGGGAGTGGGAGTGGGGGGGGAAGGGGGGTTAGTGGCACCGGAGGCGGAGGCCTCCGCCCGGGATTTGGGGCAATTCCTCCGAATATGCCCCACTTCCTTGCAGGCGTGGCACCTCAGGCGGTCCGATGTCCAGAAGATGGTGAAGTCTCGCCCATCCTGCTGGACACAGAAGCGCCCGTCGACCACCTCCTCCCGGTCCAGCAGCATTGTCAACTGGCGCCGGAGGGAGAGAACGTGCTGCAAGTCCTTCCTTCGAAATCCCATGGGTATTGGGGTGATGTCGGTGAGGATCTTCCCTAGGGTATGAAGGTGGGGAAGGAGGGCCTCGTTCTTGATGCAGGGCGGGACGTTGGATAGGACCACCCGCTGCGCGGTGGACCCCAGGGGCTCGACCTGTAAGAAAAGTCCACCCACTGTGACCCCTTTACATACAGTCGCGTTCACCCCCTCAACGGACTCCAGAAAGAACACGCCCTTCCCAAACATTTTTCCCACATACACAATACCTACAGGCTTGGCTGCCACTGCCACAGCAGCCGCGCAGTCCTCCAGGTTCATTTAGGGGGGCAAGTAGCACTTGACCCCATGTTCAAAGGGTAGGTTCCTCATGGGGAACCGGGCCCCCAGAGGAGCAGCCGAAGCAGCTGAAGCAGCCGCCTTAGCATAACTCCCCGAAGACCCCGATCCCCCAGAACGCTGACCCTGCATGGTATCAGGCACTACAGTGAAACAAAAACACTGATACACAAAGACAAAGACAATCCAAAATGCACGGGGCCAAGTCCAAACACACAAACAAGTGTAGAACAGTTCAAGGGAGGGAGGCGAGTGGTGTTGCCTCGAACGTCAATAATGGCGGCTCCCACTAAAAACTGCCGCGTCACGGCCTCTTGGCCCGGGTATCTCGGCTCTCCTGCGTTCCCTGGTGAGCTGCAAACTTTCTCAAGCAATCCCCGCTGGTCTTCGCTGCTCCTGCAGCAACGAAAGGGATTCACCTGCAGTCTGTTATTGTTGGAAGCCTATCTCTGATAGAGAGGAGGCTCCTTCAGCTCCAGGTCTCAAGGCCACAGAAGAAGGTCGAGGGTGTAGAAAAACTCCCACACCACACGAAAACCAGACCCGTCCGGTCAGTAGCGACGAGGCAGTAGGAGGGGGGGGGGTTGTTCTGGACGCAGGTGTATCAGTCCAGACAGGTTTTTCTCCCCCTTTTTGTGCGCCACAGTTTCCTGGCAGGTTGCCAGCCTCAGTAGTGGGAGCTGAGCAGTCAATTGATAACACCGCTTGCAGCCCCAAAACACACAGAAACCTTTTAAAAAGATTTCTGTAGCGTCGCAGCGATACCCAAAGATGTTTAGAGTACCGCTGTACCTCCTCCGAATTCCAAAAGATGTTTAGAGCTCACTCGTTCGAGGGATTGAAACAGAGCTCCTTAGCACCACACCTGAGCTTGGTGGGGATGACCGTGTTGAAGGCGGAGCTATAGTCTATGAATAGCATCCTCACGTACGTGCCCTGTCTCTCTAGGTGAGTCAGGACAGTGTGAAGAGCCAGAGAGATGGCGTCCTCTGTGGATCTATTTGCCTTGTATGCAAATTGATGTGGGTCCAGTGAGTCAGGGATGCTGGATTTGAGCCGACCCCTTATTCTTAAACTGTTGTCCCTGGTTCTGGACTCCCCCAACATCGGGAAAAATTTCCGGCATCTATCCTGTCCAATCCTCCAAGAAATTTATATGTTTCTATGATCCGCTCTCATTCTTCTAAATTCCAGCAAACACAAGTCCAATCGACCTACTCTTTCATTATACCTCTGTTCCGCCATCCCGGGAATTAACCTGGTGAACCAACGCTGCACTCCGTCAAAACGAATAATGTCCTTCCTCGAATTAAAACAACAAAATTGCACACAATACTCCAGGTGCGGTCTCACCAGGGCCCTGTACAACTGCAGTCTTAACTCCTTGCTCCTAAATTCAAATCTTCTCGCAATGAAGGCCAATACCATTGCCCTTCATCACTGCCTGCTGTAGCTGCATGCTTATCTTCAGTGACTGATGTACAAGCACACCCAGGTCTCGTTGCACTTCCCCTTCTCCTAATCTGACACCATTCAGATAATAATCTGCCTTCCTGTTCTTGCCACCAAAGTGGATAACCTCACATTTATGAGAATTATACTGCATCTGTTATGCATTTGCCCACTCAACCAACCTGTTCAAGTAACCCTGCAGCCTCATAGCATCCTCCTCGCAATTCACACTCCCACCAAACTTTGTGTCATCGGCAAATTTAGAGATGTTACATTTAATTGCCTCATCTAAATCGTTAATATATATTGTAAATAACTGGGGTCACAGCACCGAGCCCTGTGGCACCCCACTAGTCACTGCCTGCCATTCTGAAAAGGACCCATTAATTTGTACACTTTGCTTCCTGTCTGCCAACCTGTTCTCTATCCATGTAAACACTGTACCCCCAATACCATGTGTTCTAGTTTTGAACACTAATCTCTTGTGTGGGACCTTTTCAAAGGCTTTTTGAAAGTCCAGCTACACCACATCCACTGGCTCTAGCTTATCCATTCTACTTGTTACATCCTCAAAAAAAATCCAGTAGATTAGTCAAGCATAATTTCCCCTTCATAATTCCACGTTGACTTTGACCGATCCCGTGACTGCTTTCCACGCTTCCTGACACGATGAGTTCTTCAACAGTTTATGGATGTTTGTAAACATTTCTTCATGTGTAGTTCAGTGTCCACGGTTCATTGGTTCCATCCGGTCTAATTCTTTCACTGACTGAATCTGAATCTCAATCCCAGGAGCAGATTAAAACTTCCTTGGAGATTCTCACAAAAAATAAATCAGCGGTGGAGGAAATGGAGCAGCAACAGAAAGAGAAGATTTCTGGAGTCCGGGTAAGGTTTCCAGTTTCCCTTCTCTGATCTTGTGCTATTGTCTTAGATTCCAGGCTCGATAATGTTGACCTTCACCTTTCATTTGACAGGAACAGTCACAGAACCTGTTGACCTACATCACATCGATATTTGCTGAACTGCACCAGATTCTCAATGAGAAAGAGCGACTCTTTCTCAAGGATCTCCGGGAAGACGAGGAGAGCGTTCTAAATCCAATGGAGAATAACCTACGAGCGATTCAAGAGGAGATAAACTCTATTCAAGAGAAACTCTTAAAGCTGCAGGAGCGGATGAATCAAACGGACAGTTTGATATTTCTGAAGGTAGGGGGTTACAGTTTCACTTTGATTCAGTGTAAGGGCACAATTACAAAATGAATGCCCAATTTCCCCCAACCCTTTCCACTTGGCGCCCAGCACATTCTCTCCTGTTGAGTTCCACCCCATCCCCTCCATTGCATTCCCCATTTATCTTCCTGATCAGATTCCAATTCAGTAGCCAGTGTAGACACATAAACCTGGAGTAACTCAGCGGAACAGGCAGCATTTCTGGAGGGATGGAATGCGTGACGTTTCGGGTTCAGACCTTTCGGGTCAGACTGAGACTATAGACGATATGCTTCCTCCCTTGCTGATCTACATAAAGCAAGAGTAATCAGGGGCGCATGAAGGAGCAATGCTGGATCTCCATCAGCCTAGTAATACCGAATGGCCTACTCCTGCACCTATTGTCTATTAAAGTCCATTATTAAATATACTTTTTGCGTGCAATTAATACTTCATACTGGATTGCTGGCGGCCCCGCATTAGCATTAAGAGCTGGGATCTGTCGGCACATTGTAACAATTTGGCTGAAATTCCTGCTGTCACGATGTGGATGCTCAGTGTAAATTAATTGATCTTTCTGATGTTTTATATTTCAGGAGGAAACTCGTCAGAAGAGGAGGTGAGACTCTCTGCACTGTTTTGGTAATTAACTCAGAAATCGTTGATGCGGGTCTTATAACCAGGTGTGTAATTCATGCAGGATAAGTGATGATAACAAGTCGCTGTCAGTAGCAGACGGCGCCCTGGACATTGGAAAGTTCGATCACCCATTTTTGTTCAACACGGTGTTGAGAAAAACGACTGATTACGTTAAAAGAGGTAAAACATAAATAATTGTTCGTGATCTGTATTAGAAACATAGAAAATATGTGCAGGAGGAGGCCAATCGAAGCGGCACCTGCCATTCATTGTGATGATGGCTGATCGTCCACAATCAATAACCCGTGCCTGCCTTCTCCCCATATCCCTTGATTCCACTAGCCCCTAATTCATTGCATGTAAAGGGCATATTTAATATTGGACATGGGACTCAACTTACTCTCGTTCCAGTCGTGAATTACCTCCTATATCCAACAGGGGTCCCCCTCGCTTCACTGTTAATCGCTTGCGTTTAATGTCTGTATAACATACCTTGGAATTATCTTCCATCCGACTCGCCAAGGATCCTTCATTGCTCTTTCTAGCCCTCCTGATTCCCTGTAGGTCAGCCGGGGGGGGAGATTGAGGACAAGTAGAGATTGGATCACATGCATTTGAAAGGATGGAGATGTTGGGACGGTTAATGAACAGAGTGGGACTGATGTGCTGAACGTTATTCATTGCAATGTTTTCCCCAACTTTTCCTCCGATGGGCCGGGTCTCTCCAGACACTCGGCATGAAGTCAGAAGAGGAAACCCCGTTGCAACAGATCCACAGATCCCCACGAAGTCTCCCTCCGGCTCTCGGAGTGCTGTCCCTGCTGTTGGATATTGGTGGAGTTGCGCGCGTTCCTGATGCCAATTTGCAGGAAGCGCAGTCCATCATTCCCGTTCCAGACTCTCCTCCCTGCTCTCCCGCAATCCCGAAACTCCTGCCACTGTCTCCATTTATACCTCTTGCTGCCTCGGCAAGGCCAGCAGCACAATCAAGGATGAGTCGCACCCTGGCCACTCCCTCTTCTCCCCCCTCCCATAAGGCAAGAGGTACAGAAGTGTGAAAATGCACACCTCCAGATTCAGGGGCAGTTTCTTCCCAGCTGTTATCAGGCAACTGAATCATCCTACCACAACCAGAGAGCAGTGCTGAAATGCTATCTTCCACATTGGTGACCCTCGGACTATCCTTGCTCGCACCTTGCTGGCTTTACATTGCACTAAACATTATTCCCACATCATGTACCTGTAAACGTATTGTTTGTAATCATGTATTGTCTTTCTATTGACTGGTTAACACTCAACAAAATCTTGTCGCTGTACCTCGGTACATGCGACAATAAACTAAACTGTAACTCCTCTTCCTGCACCTCCAGTCCCACACGGTCCCCTCCTTTCCTCGCTACTCCAGTCCGCTTCATCCTACCCGCCTAACACGGCTCTATATCCTCCATCTGAAGGCGTCGACATCTGGCAGTCCGCACCTTCTTCTCTCACCTCTGCACAAGTGCAACTCCGCCACGTTGGGAAAGGTTTCTCCTGCCCACCCGGCGTACCTGGGGTGTAACCCCAGGAAATCTCTCTGTTGTCCGCCCGCCTGAGCCCGAGGCCGAGCGGCCTCTCCCCCGGTCCCGGGGCCGCGCTGCCCGAGTCTCCCCCCGCCCCCCGGGGACTCTCTGATTCTCTGCTTCTCCCCCCAGTCTCCGTCACCCTGGATGTGGAAACAGCGCATCCGCAGTTCGAGGTGTCTGAGGATCGGAAGAGGGTGAGATGGACCGGGACCCGGAGGAGTCGCCCTGACACCGGGAAGAGGTTTACAGTCCGGCCGTGTGTGCTGGGATCGGAGGGATTCACATCGGGGAGACATTACTGGGAGGTGGAGGTGGCGGGGAGTGAGGGCTGGAGTCTGGGAGTCGCCGCAGAGTCTGTGGAGAGGAAGGGAGAGCTCACACTGACCCCGGAGACTGGAGTCTGGAGGATCAGGCGGGCGGATGACGGATTTAAGGCATTCACCTCCCTTCCATCCCCTCTCCCCGCCCGTCCCATCCCCGGGAGGGTGGGAGTTTATCTCAGTTACGAGTCCGGGACAGTTTCATTTTACGACGCGGACACCAAGTCCCATCTCCACACCTCCACTGGGAATAAATTCACGGAGAAACTTTACCCTTTCTTCGGGACTTGGGATGTAAACCAGTGGCTGAGAATCTGCTCCGGTTCCGCTCCGGGTGTGTAAAAGGGTCGGGTCCCGGGACCGGCGTCAGGAGCGGGGCTCAGGGGCTGTGGGGCAGAAACCCGGTGGACAACAGATCGGCGCTGAACGGCTCCCATTTAATCCCCAAACTGCAACATGACCTCCCAACTTCCATCCTCAATACACTGACTGATGAAGGCCAATGTGCCAAAAGCCTTTTTGACCGCCTTATCTACCTGCGACTCGACCTTCAAGGAACCATGCCCCTGAACTCCTAGATCCCTCTGCTCTACAACACTCCCCAGAGGACTACCGTTCACTGTGTGGGTCCTGCCCTTGTTCCACGTCACAAAATGCAACACCTCATTACAACATCGCAGGCTCCAGTCTGCGACCCGCTGGCGCGCACATCACCCGCTGTGGCTTCGCTCACGTCTGTAACTCTTCACCTTTAACTTGACGTTTAATAATGTCTTTAAAAAATAACCCGTGTTTGAGTTCTCTCCGCGTCTCCGCGTCACGGTACAGAGATCTCTTCAAACAGCAGACAAGGATCCGTGGATACTGGTTTTACAAAAGGAAAAAGACACACAGAGAGCTGGAGTAACTCAGCGGGTCGGGCAGCATCTGTGGAGAACATGGATAGGTGACATGGGGGGACATTTACAGGTGGGCGATTAATCCACACGTCTCTGGGGTGTGTGTGGGGGGGGGGGGGGGCGGAGCACCCGGAGAAATGCCACGCGGTCACAAGGAGAACGTACATAGAAACATAGAAAATAGGTTGCAGGAGTAGGCCACTCGGCCCTTCGAGTCTGTGGAGAACATGGATAGGTGACGTTTCACAGAGTGCTGGAGTAACTCAGCGGGTCAGGCAGCATCTGTGGAGAACATGGACAGGTGACGTTTCACAGAGTGCTGGAGTAACTCAGCGAGTCAGGCAGCATCTGTGGAGAACATGGATAGGTGACGTTTCGGGTCGGGACCCATCTTCACACTGAAAGGAGTGGGGGGGGGGTTGAGGTTGGAAGAGAGGAGGGGCAGGACAAAACCTGGAGAGTGATAGGTGGATAAAGGTGGATACAGGGCCCTGTACAACTACAGTCTTAACTCCTTGCTCCTAAATTCAAATCCTCTCGCAATGAAGGCCAACATACCATTGCCTTTCATCACTGCCTGCTGTACCTGCATGCTTATCTTCAGTGACTGATGTACAAGCACACCCAGGTCTCGTTGCACTTCCCCTTCTCCTAATCTGACACCATTCAGATAACAATCTGCCTTCCTGTTCTTGCCACCAAAGTGGATAACCTCACATTTATGAAATTATACTGCATCTGTCATGCATCTGCCCACTCACCCAACCTGTTCAAGTAACCCTGCAGCCTGATAGCATCCTCCTCGCAACTCACAGTCCCACCAAACTTTGTGTCATCGGCAAACTTAGAGATGTTATATTTAATTGCCACATCTAAATGTTAATATATATTGTAAATAACTGGGGTCGCAGCACTGAGCCCTGCGGCACCCCACTAGTCACTGCCTGCCATTCTGAAAAGTACCCATTTATTTGTACACTTTGCTTCCTGTCTGCCAACCAGTTCTCTATCCATGTAAACACTGTATCCCCAATTCCATGTGTTCTAATTTTGAACACTAATCTCTTGTGTGGGAATTGTGGTGACTGGGAATTGTGGCGATACTGAGGGATGGAAATTGGGAGCGGCATTATTCCAGCAAAGGGGATATTGTTTCAAACTCCATCAGCTCCAACTCTCCGCCTCATGTTGTTTGTCTGATTTCCTTCAATCCGCTTCACTCACTAAGGCAATCCCAAATTCCAGGGACCCTCTCAGGGCTTCTGGTGCCCAGTTTGAAGGTGGACTGGGCGACGTTCGTCCACAGGTTGATGATTTGGTTCAACAGATCACCTCGCACTAAAGTGGCCCCTCCACTCCGCTTGACCACTCAATGTGATCGCGGCTTAACTGACTGCCAACCTCACCCCCACACTCCCGGCGAGGCCGGTAACCATTCACACCTTGCTTGCCTGCAGTGGGGCTGATTTTGCGCCGGGACAATAACATTCTCTGCCTTCGTCACCTCTGAGCAGGAACGACCCAAAGACTCACGACACTCAGAGAACAGAAACATTGTGGCTTCAGAATGGTCCTCAAACCAAATAAAACAGCGAATGATGCGGCACCTCCCTCCTCCCTTTCTCTCTCCCTCCTCCCTTTCTCTCTCCCTCCTCCATTTCTCTCTCCCTCCTCCCTTTCTCTTTCCCTCCTCCATTTCTCTCTCCCTCCTCCCTTTCTCTCTCCCTCCTCCATTTCTCTCTCCCTCCTCCATTTCTCTCTCCCTCCTCCCTTTCTCTCTCCCTCCTCCCTTTCTCTTTCCCTCCTCCCTTTCTCTCTCCCTCCATCCTTTCTCTCTCCTTCCATCCTTACTGCGGTCCTCTCTTTGAACTGTGACTCTCTCTCCTACCCTCTCTATTCTCTCTCTCTCTCTCTCTCTGCGCCTCTGTCTGCCTCTGTCAACCTTTCACCCCTTACCCCTTCCCTCCCCTCTCGCTCTCACTGTATCTCTCCCTCAGTTTCTCTCTATCTATCTGGGAGGCTCGATTGTAATCATGTAGAGTAATGGCGACATCAAGTGGACGGCAAGGGAACTGCAAACAAGCGTGGCCTCCCTCACCAACGTCTTGTAAACTGTGATATAACGCCCCAACATCTGCACTTAATACCGTAACAAATGAAAGACACCGTGCCCAAACTTCACAGATATCCAAACTAAATGCCGCACGCTATTCCACCGCCCACTTCCCCAGCTGATCAAAATCCCAACGGCATTCTTAATATGCATCTTGGCAATCTACCATCCCACCTGCCTTAAATTTTAATTGTAAAGTTAGTAATCATTCCTTGCACCATCTGAAATAATTCGTTGATATAGATGACAGACAGCAATTTTTCCATCGCTGTGTATGTCAATAGTCACGGACCTGCAGTAATAAAGTTTACGTCGATGTGGAATGGTTAATTCGGTTTGTAGATTCCATGAATCTCTCGTGACCTGCTGTGTGTTCAATGTAAACCAGCATCACCTGTTCCTTGTATCTACATTCTTTATCTCCATGGTGCGGAACTGAATATAAATGTTGAGCAGGGACGTGCTACATTCAAACGACAGAAGTCAATAAATCACAACGAAACCACGAATTGGACGTTATATGGAAAATGCATTTTTCAGTGTCTCTGGGTTGTCAAGTCTTTCATTGTCATTGGAGCTTTCCCTTAACTCAAGCCGAATGCAACCGCAGTAGCAGCTTCACCTGAAGACATCAACATCTTAGCAAAGCTGCAGGAAGCAGTTTCATTTGGATGAATTAATTGGCTGAAAGTTCCTTTGATATCCTGGTACGTTTCTGCATTCTGGTTTGTAAAATATAAAAATGTGCATTTTGCAGATCCATTCACTGCAGTCTATTTGTGAGATTTTGATAAACTATCCTGAGATCTTCACACGCTTGTAACATGTAGCACGGACCTGAGTTCGATATTGCTTCTTGCATCCTTAACCACGGACACTTGATCACACTTTACACTTTCTCATTGGTTTCCTTTAGCGAAACTAACCTTTCACTGTCGGTTGTGGTCAGAATGGGGACTTTGGAGCTGCCTTCAGATCCCAGTATCTACTGATTTGGAAGCCACTCTGGACAATGAGGCAAGTTTCAACCAGTTGTCCCTCTGTTGTGTGGATGGATGGATGGATGTTAGCACTGCCCCCTGTCTATGCCTTACTCTCTCTCCCTCTCTCTCTCTCTCTCTCTCTCTCTCTCTCTCTCTCTCTCTCTCTCTCTCTCTCTCTCTCTCTCTGACTCCCTATATTCATTCCAGTTGCTACACAGTCCAAAATGCAGATTGTATTAGTTCAAGTTATGAATCCTACATAAATAAATATTTATTCCAGTTGCTACACAGTCCAAAATGCAGATTGTATTCATTCAAGTTAGGAATCCCACATAAATAAATATTTATTTAAGTTGCCACACAGTCCAAAATGCAGATTGTATTAGTTCAAGTTATCAATCCAACACTAATAAATATTTTGGATAACACACAATTCTTTATCCCATAAGCAATAAAAGAGGCAAGTGCTCTCTCTCTCTCAACACACACACAGTCTGTGCTTCTCTGTCTCTCTCTGTGACTCTCTATATTTATTCCAGCTGCCACATATTCCAAAATGCAGATTGTATTAGTTCAACTTAGGAATCCTACAGAGAAAAAACATTTCCCCCCCCCGGCAACAGATGACACTCTGCGCTGTGGCGCGGCGGCCAATCAGCGGTCTCGTTCTGCCCAGGCAACAGGAAACGCAAAAGGCATCGGCGCGGCGGCCAATCAGAGGTGCGACTCCATATGGATTGGGTGAACTCAAAAAGCTACGAGCTTTAATTTATAAGATATCTTTTAATAGTAAGAGAGGGAGAGAGAGAGGGAGAGAGAGAGAGAGAGAGAGGGAGAGAGAGAGAGAGAGAGAGAGAGAGAGAGAGAGGAGGGAGAGAGAGAGAGAGAGAGAAAGAGAGAGAGAGAGAGAGAAGGGAGAGAGAGAGAGAGAGAGAGAGAGAGAGAGAGAGAGAGAGAGAGAGAGAGAGAGAGAGAGAGGAGGGAGAGAGAGAGTGTCACGCACAAACAAACTCAAAAACTTTATGTTGGTCGGTGTGGGCAGGTGGGACCAGTGTAGATGGGGCATGTTGGTCGGTGTGGGCAGGTGGGACTAGTGTAGATGGGGCATGTTGGTCGGTGTGGGCAGGTGGGACTAGTGTAGATGGGGCATTTTGGCCGGTGTGGGCAGGTGGGACTAGTGTAGATGGGGCATGTTGGTCGGTGTGGGCCGGTGGGACTAGTGTAGATGGGGCATGTTGGTCGGTGTGGGCAGGTGGGACTAGTGTAGATGGGGCATTTTGGCCGGTGTGGGCGGGTGGGACCAGTGTAGATGGGGCATTTTGGCCGGTGTGGGCAGGTGGGACTAGTGTAGATGGGGCATGTTGGTCGGAGTGGGCAGGTGGGACTTGTGTAGATGGGGCATGTTGGTCGGTGTGTGCAGGTGGGACTAGTGTAGATGGGGCATGTTGGTCGGTGTGGGCAGGTGGGACTAGTGTAGATGGGGCATGTTGATCGGTGTGGGCAGGTGGGACGAGTGTAGATGGGGCATGTTGGTCGGTGTGGGCGGGTGGGACTAGTGTAGATGGGGCATGTTGGTCGGTGTGGGCAGGTGGGACTAGTGTAGATGGGGCATGTTGGTCGTGTGGGCAGGTGGGACTAGTGTTGATGGGGCATGTTGGTCGATGGGGCAGGTGGGACTAGTGTAGATGGGGCATGTTGGTCGGTGTGGGCGGGTGGGACTAGTGTAGATGGGGCATTTTGGCCGGTGTGGGCAGGTGGGACTAGTGTAGATGGGGCATGTTGGTCGGTGTGGGCAGGTGGGACTAGTGTTGATGGGGCATGTTGGTCGATGTGGGCAGGTGGGACTAGTGTAGATGGGGCATGTTAGCCGGTGTGGACAAGTGGGACTAGTGTAGATGGGGTATGTTGGTCGGTGTGGGCAGGTGGGACTAGTGTAGATGGGGCATGTGGGTCGGCGTGGGCGGGTGGGACTAGTGTAGATGGGGCATGTGGGTCGGTGTGGGCGGGTGGGACTAGTGCAGATGGGGCATGTGGGTCGGTGTGGGCAGGTGGGACTAGTGTAGATGGGGCATGTTGATCGGTGTGGGCAGGTGGGACGAGTGTAGATGGGGCATGTTGGTCGGTGTGGGCGGGTGGGACTAGTGTAGATGGGGCATTTTGGCCGGTGTGGGCAGGTGGGACTAGTGTAGATGGGGCATGTTGGTCGGTGTGGGCAGGTGGGACTAGTGTTGATGGGGCATGTTGGTCGATGTGGGCAGGTGGGACTAGTGTAGATGGGGCATGTTAGCCGGTGTGGACAAGTGGGACTAGTGTAGATGGGGTATGTTGGTCGGTGTGGGCAGGTGGGACTAGTGTAGATGGGGCATGTGGGTCGGCGTGGGCGGGTGGGACTAGTGTAGATGGGGCATGTGGGTCGGTGTGGGCGGGTGGGACTAGTGCAGATGGGGCATGTGGGTCGCTGTGGGCAGGTGGGACTAGTGTAGATGGGGCATGTTGGTCGGAGTGGGCAGGTGGGACTTGTGTAGATGGGGCATGTTGGTCGGTGTGTGCAGGTGGGACTAGTGTAGATGGGGCATGTTGGTCGGTGTGGGCAGGTGGGACTAGTGTAGATGGGGCATGTTGATCGGTGTGGGCAGGTGGGACGAGTGTAGATGGGGCATGTTGGTCGGTGTGGGCGGGTGGGACTAGTGTAGATGGGGCATGTTGGTCGGTGTGGGCTGGTGGGACTAGTGTAGATGGGGCATGTTGGTCGGTGTGGGCAGGTGGGACTAGTGAGATGGGGCATTTTGGCCGGTGTGGGCAGGTGGGACTAGTGTGGATGGGGCATGTTGGTCGCTGTGGGCGGGTGGGACCAGTGTAGATGGGGCATGTTGGTCGGTGTGGGCAGGTGGGACTAGTGTTGATGGGGCATGTTGGTCGATGTGGGCAGGTGGGACTAGTGTAGATGGGGCATGTTAGCCGGTGTGGACAAGTGGGACTAGTGTAGATGGGGTATGTTGGTCGGTGTGGGCAGGTGGGACTAGTGTAGATGGGGCATGTGGGTCGGCGTGGGCGGGTGGGACTAGTGTAGATGGGGCATGTGGGTCGGTGTGGGCGGGTGGGACTAGTGCAGATGGGGCATGTGGGTCGGTGTGGGCAGGTGGGACTAGTGTAGATGGGGCATGTTGGCCGGTGTGGGCAGGTGGGATCAGTGTAGATGGGGCATGTTGGTCGGTGTGGGCAGGTGGGACCAGTGTAGATGGGGCATGTTGGTCGGTGTGGGCAGGTGGGACTAGTGTAGATGGGGCATGTTGGTCGGTGTGGGCAGGTGGGACTAGTGTAGATGGGGCATGTTGGTCGGTGTGGGCGGGTGGGACCAGTGTAGATGGGGCATGTTGGTCGGTGGGGGCGGGTGGGACTAGTGTAGATGGGGAATGTTGGTCGGTGTGGGCGGGTGGGACCAGTGTAGATGGGGCATGTTGGTCGGTGTGGGCGGGTGAGATTAGTGTAGATGGGGCATGTTGGTCGGTGTGGGGAAGTGGGACTAGTGTAGATGGGGCATGTTGGCCGGTGTGGGGAAGTGGGACTAGTGTAGATGGGGCATGTTGGCCGGTGTGGGGATGTGGTACTAGTGGGTCATCTCTCCACATCTTGCTATTAAAAGATATTATATAAATTAAAGCTCGTAACTTTTTGAGTTTGTTTGTGCGTGCGTGACTCTCTGTCTCCCCCTCCTCTCTCTCCACCCTCCTCTCTCTCCACCCTCCTCTCTTTCTCTCCCTCTCTCTCCCCTAATATCTCTCTCTCTCTCTCTCTCTCTCTCTCTCTCTCTCTCTCTCTTTTATAAATTAAAGCTCGTAACCTTTTGAGATTGTTTGTGCGTGTGTGACTCTCTCTCTCTCCCTCCCCTCTCCCCCTCTCTCCCTCTCTCCCTCCCTCCCTCTCTCCCTCCCTCTCTCTCCCAAACAAAAACCTACGAGCTTTAATTTATAAAATATCTTTTTAATAACAAGATTAAATAGCTCTTTCCCTTCTCTATCCCCTCCTCTCTCTCCCCCAATCTCTCCCTCTCTCTCCCTTAATCTCTCCCCCTCTCTTTCCCCTTCCCTCTCTCTCTCCCCTTCCTCTCTCTCCCCTTTCCTGTCTCTCTCTCCGCCTCTTGCTATTAAAAGATATTTTATAAATTAAAGCTCGTAGCTTTTTGAATTTGTTTGTGCGTGCGTGACTCTCTCCCCCTCCTCTCTCCCCTAATCTCTCCCTCTCTCTCCCTTAATCTCTCCCCCTCTCTTTCCCCTTCCCTCTCTCTCTCTCTCTCTCTCCTTCCCTGTCTCTCTCTCCACCTCTTGTTATTCAAAGATATTTTATAATTTAAAGCTCGTAGCTTTTTGAGTTTATTTGTGCATGTGAATCTCTTTCTCTCTCTCCCCCTCCTCTCTCCCCTAATCTCTCCCTCTCTCTCCCCGGATCTCTCTCCCCCTCCTCTCTCCTCCTCCTCTCTCCCCCTCCTCTCTCTCTCTATCCCCTTCCCCCTCTCTGCCCCCTTCCCTCTCTCTCCTCCTCCTCTCTCCCCCTCCTCTTTCTCTCTCTCTCTCTCTCCCCTTCCCTCTCTCAGCCCCTTCCCTCCCTCTCCCCTTCCCTCTCTCTCCACCTCTTGCTATTAAAAGATATTTTATAAATTAAACCTCGTAACTTTTTGAGTTTGTTTGTGCGTGCGTGACTCTCTCTCCCTCCCTCCTTCCCTCTCTCAAACTCTCCAAAACGATCTCCACTTTATTCCAGTGCACAAGACACCTAACAGAACTAAACAATAGAGGCAATGATCACATTGGTGTAACCAGACATGAAGGCAGCTTCGGCCCTTGTTTTACATTCGTACCTCCAACCATGTACACAATAGACGCAATGATCACAGCTTGAAACAATCCACATCCCCTGTAGTCAGGTATCTTTGCAAACAACATCCCTGTCTGCCCTTGCCCTTTTGCAGTATATTCCTTTGGCCACATTTTCTTCAGTCACGGCCTCCCATCATCTTTTACCCCCATGTGGCTCCAAGAATATGTACTGCAAAAGGCAAGGGGAAGACAGCCAAGCTGTTTGCAAAGTTACCTGAGGACAGGGAATGTGGCTAGTTATCAAATCTGTGACAATGGCTGAAACTACCTTCATCTAAAGGTTCCCCCAATGTGATAATTGCCTCTGTTGTGGAGCTCCCTTATGTGCCTTGAGCACTGAAACCTGTGCAGAGAGTTTAGCTCAGATAGCTAACGTGGAACAGGTTTATTCCTTATAAGATCAAGGCGTCTGTTTGTGGAATTTGTGAGTGCCACCTCACCTCCTCAATAAAAAATAAGCCGTGTGCTGCTAATTGGAGAATTGGGAGCTCAGACCGGCCAAGTCTGGCATCGAACCTGTAACCTCTGCCAACTCCAGCCAGTGGGTAAGCTTCTTGTGTTTTAAATCCATTACTGTGTTGTCTATTTTTTGTGTTAATTGAATTGAATGTAGTTTAGTTGAACACCATTCAAATCAATTTAATTCAGTTTAGCTTTATTTAATTTAATGTAGTTTAGTTAGAGAGAGGAGAGGAGAGGGAGAAGAGAGGGGAGAGAAGACAGGAAGAGAGGGAGAGAGGGAGAGAGGGAGAGAGGGAGAGAGGGAGAGAGGGAGAGAGGGAGAGAGGGAGAGAGAAAAAGTGTGAGAGAAAAAGTGTGAGAGAAAAAGTGTGAGAGAGAGAGAGAGAGAGAGAGCACAAACAAACTCAAAAAGCTACGAGCTTTAATTTATAAATAGTTTTAAATAGTTCACTTTAGTTCCGTGCAATGTAGTGTCCAGAACAAGGGGCCACAGTTTAAGAATAAGGGGTCGGCCATTTAGAACGGAGATGAGGAAGAACTTTTTCAGTCAGAGAGTGGTGAAGGTGTGGAATTCTCTGCCTCAGAAGGCAGTGGAGGCCAGTTCGTTGGATGCTTTCAAGAGAGAGCTGGATAGAGCTCTTAAGGATAGCGGAGTGAGGGGGTATGGGGAGAAGGCAGGAACGGGGTACTGATTGAGAATGATCAGCCATCATCACATTGAATGGCGGTGCTGGCTCGAAGGGCTGAATGGCCTCCTCCTGCACCTATTGTCTATTGTCTATTTCTATTGTTCACTAAACCTCATGATAATCAGATTGAATGATTGATTCTCTCTCATACCCACACACTCTCTCTCTCTTGCTCTCTATCTTCCCACCCCTCCGAAACTGTTAATATTAAAATGGAGAATCTCTGCATTTGTTAGAGAGAGAGAGAGAGAGAGAGACTCCAAATAAGGGATTCTGTGTTAATTTGGAAATGAATATCTGCATTGAATGTGTAACCTCTGGAAATGTCGGATGGAGTTGTTGAAAAGAAAATGTTTTTAAAATATTTATTACTTGAAAAAAGTATTTTTTGATATTTAAAAAAAACTTATCCGTTTTATTGCTGATGGGATAAAGAATAAACAAGTGTTGTGTTTTATCAAAAATATTTCTTTATGTAGGATTCCTAACTTTATCTAATACAATCTGCATTTTGGATATGTGGCAACTTAAATAAATATTTATTTATGTAGGATTCCTAACTTTAACTAATACAATCTTCATTTTGGAATATGCAGCAACTTAAATAAATATTTATTTATGTAGGATTCATAACTTTGTCTAATACAATCTGCATTTTGGAATATGTGGGAACTTAAATAAACATTTATTGATGTAGGATTCCTAACTTTAACTAATACAATCTGCATTTTGGAATATGTGGGAACTTAAATCAATATTTATTTATGTAGGATTCATAACTTTATCTAATACAATCTGCATTTTGGAATATGTGGGAACTTAAATAAATACTTATTTATGTAGGATTCCTAACTTGAACTAATACAATCTGAATTTTGGAATATGTGGGAACTTAAATAAATACTTATTTATGTAGGATTCATAACTTTATCTAAGAGAATCTGCATTTTGGAATATGTGGGAACTTAAATAAATACTTATTTATGTAGGATTCATAACTTTATCTAAGAGAATCTGCATTTTGGAATATGTGGGAACTTAAATAAATACTTATTTATGTAGGATTCATAACTTTATCTAAGAGAATCTTCATTTTGGAATATGTGGCAACATAAACACCTGCCAGTCTGGGCTCAGGGTGATCTGCAGGATGGCAAATGGTCACGGTGTTCCTTCAAATTGATACCTTGCAGAATGATTTTGCAAACTGACTCTGAGTGCCTTATCAAAAATATTTTATCAAAAATATTTATTTATGTAGGATTCATAACTTTAACTAATACAATCTGCATTTTGGAATATGCAGCAACTTAAATAAATATAGGGAGTCAGAGATTTGTCAGTATTGCTCAGCCCTTGTCTGCAGAACTACACAGGCTTTCCCTTTGAATGGTGCCTGCCAGTCTGGGCTCAGGGTGATCTGCAGGATGGCAAATGGTCCAGGAGTTCCCCATGTTCCTTCAAATTGATACCTTGTCCCAGAATGATTTTGCAAACTGACTCTGAGTGCATCGTTCCTATTGGGTTTTTGCAGCACAGTGCATTGAGCTGTCCTTTATATTATTGGTTCAGGGAGATGCCTGTTATGTCTGTTTCGTCCCTCAGGTTGGAGGGGGCAGATAAAAGAGATGGTGATCACAAGCTTGGTGCTGGATCCTCATGGGAATGGCTGGAGTGTCTACTAGACTGGGGGCTAAGCTGAGAAAGGTGCAGCTATCACAGCTACAAGAACAGGTAAGAGAGAGACTCCAAATAAGGGATTCTGTGTAAATCTGGAAATGAATATCTGCATTGAATGTGTAACCTCTGGAAATGTCGGATGGAGTTGTTGAAAAGAAAATATTTTAAAAATATTTATTACTTGTAAAAAGTATTTTTTGATATTGAAAAAAAACTTGCCTGTTTTATTGCTGATGTGATAAAGAATAAACAAGTCTTGTGTTTTATCAAAAATATTTAATCAAATATATTTATTTATGTATGATTCCTAACTTTATCTAATACAATCAGCATTTTGGAATATGCAGCAACTTAAATAAATACTTATTTATGTAGGATTCCTAACTTTATCTAATACAATCTGCATTTTGGAATGTCGGATGGAGTTGTTGAAAAGAAAATGTTTTTAAAATATTTATTATTTGAAAAAAGTATTTTTTGATATTTAAAAGAAAACTTGCCTGTTTCCTTGCTGATGGGATAAAGAATAAACAAGTGTTGTGCTTTATCAAAAATATTTTATCAAAAATATTTATTTATGTAGGATTCCTAACTTGAACTAATACAATCTGCATTTTGGAATATGCAGCAACTTAAATAATTATTTATGTAGGATTCCTAACTTTAACTAATACAATCTGCATTTTGGATGATGTGGCAGCTTAAATAAATATTTATTTATGTAGGATTCATAACTTTAACTAATACAATCTGCATTTTGGAATATGCAGCAACTTAAATAAATATTTATTTATGTAGGATTCCTAACTTTAACTAATACAATCTGCATTTTGGAATATGTGGGAACTTAAATAAATATTTATTTATGTAGGATTGCTAACTTTATCTAATACAATCTGCATTTTGTTGAAAAGAAAATGTTTTAAAAATACTTATTACTTGAAAAAAGTATTTTTTGATATTAAAACAAAACTTGCCCGTTTTATTGCTGATGGGATAAAGAATAAACAAGTCTTGTGTTTTATCAAAAATATTTTTTAATGTAGGATTCAAAAACTTTATCTAATACAATCTGCATTTTGGAATACTTAAACAACTTAAATAAATATAGGGAGTCAGGGATTTGTCAGTATTGCTCAGCCCTTGTCTGCAGAACTTCACAGGCTTTCCCTTTGATTGACACCTGCCAGTCTGGGCTCGGGCTGATCTGCAGGATGGCAAATGTTCCAGGTGTTCCTTCAAATTGATACCTTGCAGAATGATTTTGCAAACTGAGTCTGAGTGCATCGTTCCTATCGGGGTTTTGCAGCACAGTGCATTGAGCTGTCCTTTGTATTATTGGTTCAGGGAGATGCCTGTTATGTCTGTTTCGTCCCTCAGGTTGGAGGGGGCAGATAAAAGAGATGGTGATCACAAGCTTGGTGCTAGATCCTCATGGGAACGGCTGGAGTGTCTACTAGACTGGGGGCTAAGCTGAGAAAGGTGCAGCTATCACAGCTACAAGAACAGGTAAGAGAGAGAGACTCCAAATAAGGGATTCTGTGAAAATCTGGAAATGAATATCTGCATTGAATGTGTGACCTCTGGAAATGTCGGATGGAGTTGAAAACATATAACATATAACATATAACAACTACAGCATGGAAACAGGCCTGTCCGGCCCTACCAGTCCACGCCGACCATTCTCCCTGACCTAGTCTCATCTACCTGCACTCAGACCATAACCCTCCAATCCCCTCCTATCCATATACCTATCCAATTTACTCTTAAATAATAAAATCGAGCCAGCCTCCACCACTTCCACCGGAAGTCCATTCCATACAGCCACAACCCTCTGAGTAAAGAAATTCCCCCTCATGTTACCCCTAAACCTTTGTCCCTCAATTCTGAAGCTATGTCCCCTTGTTGGAATCTTCCCCACTCTCAAAGGGAAAAGCCTACCCACGTCAACTCTGTCCGTCCCTCTCAACATTTTAAAAACCTCTATCAAGTCCCCCCTCAACCTTCTACGCTCCAAAGAATAAAGACCCAACCTGTTCAACCTCTCTCTGTAGCCTAAGTGCTGAAACCCAGGCAACATTCTAGTAAATCTCCTCTGTACCCTCTCCATTTTGTCGACATCCTTCCTATAATTTGGCGACCAGAACTGCACACCATACTCCAGATTCGGCCTCACCAATGCCCTGTACAATTTCAACATTACATCCCAACTTCTATACTCAATGCTCTGATTTATAAAAGAAAATGTTTTTTAAAAATTTATTACTTGAAAAAATATTTATTGATATATTTTTTAAAGTTGCCTGTTTTATTGCTGATGGGATAAAGAATAAACAAGTCTTGTGTTTTATCAAAAATATTTTATCAAAAATATTCATTTATGTATGATTCATAACTTGAACTAATACAATCAGCATTTTGGAATATGCAGCAACTTATATAAATATTTATTTATGTAGGATTCCTAACTTTTTTTTAATTTTAATTTTATTTAAATTTTAACAAAACAAATACATGTATGAACTCATAGTACGCGATGGTACCTACACTATAAATTCGATTATACATTTAAATTCGATTATACCTGTATTGTTCTGTATTATCTCCCCACCCACAACCCCCCTCCCCCCACCCCCCAGTTAGAAAAAAGAGGAAAAAAGAGAAGTAGAAAGATAAAGAAATAAAAAAATTTAAAAAGGAAAGAAAGAAAGAAAGAAGAAAGAAGGAAACCTGGAGACAAGAAGGAAACACTTCCGGCTAATTTCTTATTAAATTCTTTTTAGGGATATCAAAACAATCCTGAAATTAAATATTTCCAATTCTTAATCCTAGTTTTAAAGTGAATGGGTTCCAAAGTTTCAAAAAGAAATCATATTTATCTCTCAGATTATAAGTAGCTTTTTCTAATGGGATACAACTACACATTTCTGCACACCATCTTGCCATTCTTATTTCATTGTGATCTTTCCAAGTGACCGCCACACATTTTTTTGCTATTCCTATTGCTATTTTGAGGAATCTTTCCTGATATTTATCTAAAATGAACCTTGGTAATATTCCTTTAGTATCTCCCAATAAAAACAACCTTGAATCCAATGGTATGGTCTTATTCATCAATTGTTCCAAAAAGTTTTTTAGGTCTTTCCAAAAAGGAGTTACCTTAGGACATGCCCATGTGGAGTGTAAAAAAGTACCCACATCCTGGTTGCATCTAAAACAAATTTCAGGTAAATTTGGATTTAAATTGTTTAATTTTTTCGGAGTTAAATATAGTTGTACCAAACTATATCTCACATTAACTATATCTCACTATATCTCACATTAATAGTATTTTTCATACTTTCTAAACACAATCTTTCCCAACTTGGTTCATCAATGCTAATATTCAGATCTGTTTCCCATCTTTGTCTTGATTTTTGAATTCCTGTCTTTGGACTAGATTTTTGTAACAATTTATACATTAATTTTTTTAGTTCCCTTGCCCTGAATCAGGGATTCAATTCCTTTAATTTGAAATAAAAACATTGAATTACCTAACTTTTCCCTTAAATAAGATTGTAATTGATAATAGAAAAAAATACTATTCCCTGGAATTTGATATTTATTTCTCAATTGAGAAAATGTCAAAAAATTATTCCCTTCGTAGCAATCTCCTATATGTTTAATACCATTCTGTTCCCGGACTTGTAATATCTGATTATTCCAAGCAAACGGCAGTAATCTATTTTTTACTAATGGAGTTTTAGCTGTTAAAAAAAATATTTTATCATTAGCTTTAACTGTTTTCAACAATATATTAATTAACTGTTTTAGTAAAGGTGACTCTTTATCCTTAACTAATAGCTTCGCTTCCCATTTATAGATAAATTCTTCTGGGCATAGTTCTTTTATTTTATCCATTTCAATTTTAACCCATGCTGTTTTTCCACCCTCTTGATAAAAGCATGAATAAAACTCATTTGTGCTGCCAGATAGTAATTTTTAAAATTTGGTAATTGCAATCCACCTAATTCAAATTTCCATGTTAATTTTTCCATAGACACTCTTGGCATTTTACCTTTCCAAAGAAAATTCCTCACAATTTTGTTCAATCCCTGAAAAAAATTATTTGGCAAAGGTATAGGCAGTGTTGAAAATAAATACTGTATCCTCGGAAAAATATTCATCTTAATACAGTTCACTCTCCCTATCAATGTAATTGGAAGATTCATCCATTTCTTCAAGTCCACATCTATTTTTTTAATTAGTGGTTTATAATTTAATTTGTACAAATTATTTAACTTATTATCTACTTTAACTCCTAAGTACTTAATGCCTTCTTTTTGCCATTTAAACTGACTTTCTCTTTTACATTGATCATAATTGCCTTCAAATTTGCAGATGATACTAAGCTGGGGGGTAGTGTGAATTGTGAGGAAGATGCAATAAGGCTGCAGGGTGACTTGGACAGGTTGTGTGAGTGGGCGGATACATGGCAGATGCAGTTTAATGTAGATAAGTGTGAGGTTATTCACTTTGGAAGTAAGAATAGAAAGGCAGATTATTATCTGAATGGTGTCAAGTTAGGAAGAGGGGATGTTCAACGAGATCTGGGTGTCCTAGTGCATCAGTCACTGAAAGGAAGCATGCAGGTACAGCAGGCAGTGAAGAAAGCCAATGGAATGTTGGCCTTCGTAACAAGAGGAGTTGAGTATAGGAGCAAAGAGGTCCTTCTACAGTTGTACCGGGGCCCTGGTGAGACCGCACCTGGAGTACTGTGTGCAGTTTTGGTCTCCAAATTTGAGGAAGGATATTCTTGCTATTGAGGGCGTGCAGCGTAGGTTCACTAGGTTGATTCCCGGAATGGCGGGACTGTCGTATGTTGAAAGGCTGGAGCAATTAGGCTTGTATACACTGGAATTTAGAAGGATGAGGGGGGATCTTATTGAAACGTATAAGATAATTAGGGGATTGGACACATTAGAGGCAGGAAACATGTTCCCAATGTTGGGGGAGTCCAGAACAAGGGGCCACAGTTTAAGAATAAGGGGTAGGCCATTTAGAACGGAGATGAGGAAGAACTTTTTCAGTCAGAGTGGTGAAGGTGTGGAATTCTCTGCCTCAGAAGGCAGTGGAGGCCAGTTCGTTGGATGCTTTCAAGAGAGAGCTGGATAGAGCTCTTAAGGATAGCGGAGTGAGGGGTATGGGGAGAAGGCAGGAATGTGGTACTGATTGACAGTGATCAGCCATGATCGCATTGAATGGCGGTGCTGGCTTGAAGGGCTGAATGGCCTACTCCTGCACCTATTGTCTATTGTCTAAAAAGAGGCATTATTTCAGTTTTATCTTTATTAATTTTGTATCCTGATACTTTCCCGTATTCTTCCAGTCTGAAATATAATTTTCTTAAGGATTCCAATGGTCTAGTAAGACAAATTAAAACATCATTTGCAAATAAAGTAATTTTGTGATTTTCCTGATTAACTTTAAATCCTTCAATGTGTAAATCTGATCTTATTAGTTCTGCCAGAGGTTCAATAACCAATACAAATAAAGCTGGTGACAAGGGACATCCCTGTCTACTAGATCTTTCCAAATTAAATGATTGAGAAGATTGGCCATTTGTCACCACTTTGGCTTTAGGTTGTTTATAAAGGGCTTTTACCCAGTTAATGAAACCATTTCCCAATCCATACTTCTCTAATACTTTAAATAAAAAATCCCATTCTAACCTGTCAAACGCCTTTTCAGCATCTAAAGCAACTGCTACACTTAATTCCTTTCTTTTCTGTGCTAAATGTAAAATACTTATAAATCTTGCTACATTATCAGATAATCTTTTTTTGACAAATCCAGTTTGGTCCTCTTTAACCAGCTTAGGTAAAAATTCTGCCAATCTCCTTGCCAAAAGCTTAGCAACTATTTAATAATCTACATTCAACAATGATATTGGTCTATAAGAAGATGCTTTTACAGGGTCTTTCCCTTTTTTTGGAATTATGGTTATAATTGCCATTGAGAAGGATTCTGGTAATGTAGAAGTTTTTTCCGCTTGATGTATCACTTCCATAAATACTGGTAACAACAAATCTTTAATTTTTTTATAGAACTCAGGTGGGAAACCATCTTCCCCTGGTGATTTATTACTTGGTAAAGAATGTAATACTTCCTCCACTTCTCTCAAAGTAAATGAGGCATTTAGTCCCATCTGCTCCTCATTAGAGATTGTTGGTAATTGTATCTTGGATAAAAAAATTATTTATCTTAATTTCATCCTTTTCAGATTCAGAATGATACAGATTAGTGTAGAATTGCTTAAATACCTCATTGATTTCTCCAGGTTTATAAGTAATAATGTTTTGATCTGTTCTAATTGAATTTATTGTTCTTAATATTTGTTCTTCTTTCAGTTGCCATGCCAATACCTTGTGCGCTCTTTCTGCTAATTCATAATACCTTTGGTTAGTTCGTAATATTAGTTTTTCTGTTCTGTAAGTATGTAAAGTATTGTATTGAATTTTTTTATTTCCAAGTTGTATTTTTTTCGTATCTGAAGAAGCTTTCTGTAAGTCTTTTTCTAGTACGGTGATTTCTTTTTCTAATCTTTCAGATTCCTTCCTATAGTCTTTCTTTATCTTAGATGAGTAGCTTATAATTTGGCCTCTCAAATAAGCCATTGCATCCCATACAATAAATTTATCATTAACTGAATTTAAATTTGTTTCCAAAAATAATCCAATTTGTCCTCGAATAAAATCACAAAAGTCTTGCCTATTCAATAGTAAAGAGTTGAGTCTCCATCTATACACTGACTGTTCTTTATCTGGCATCGTAATTTTCATTAATAATGGTGTATGATCCGATTAAAATCTAGCCTTATAATCTATTTGTATTATTCTACCCCTTAATTGAGCTGAAATCAAAAATAGATCTATTCTAGAATATGTATCATGTCTATTGGAATAAAAGGAGTAGTCTCTTTCCCTAGGTTGGCTTTTCCTCCAAACATCTATTAAATTTAGATCTTCCATTAAGTTCAAGGTTATCTTCACTGCTCTTGTCATTGTCCTTGATGATCTATCCATTACTGGATCTAAACAAAAATTAAAATCTCCTCCTATCAATATATTTTCATGTGCTTCCGCTAGATTTAAAAAGGTATCCTGCACAAACTTCTCATCTGTATTTGGTGCATATATATTCATTAAAGTCCACAATTGTGAGAAAATTTGACAATGTACCATTATAAATCTACCTACTGGGTCACTTACAATATTTTGTATCTTAATTGGTAGCGTTTTCTTAAATAAGATAGCAACCCCTCTCGCTTTTGAATTAAAAGAAGATGCTACCATACTTCCTACCCAATCTCTCTTTAACTTTTGATGTTCTTTTTCCGTTAGATGTGTTTCTTGTAAAAAAGCTATATCCACTTCCAATTTTTTCATCTGTGTTAAAATTCTCTTCCTTTTTATCGGTCCATTTAACCCATTCACATAACTTAAATATTTAATGTTTTATCCATTCAATCCTTTTTTTTTCTTCTTCCTTACCTTGATACCTCTTCCGATATTTACATTGCGCCGTATTTCAGTGTGCTCCCTTCCATGGTCCAGGTACAAAAACAGAAAAGAAAAAAGAAAGATAGAAAAGTAAGCCCTCCCTCTAATGTTGTTAATAAATAAGAGATTAACAACATTACCCCCCTCTATTATACGAGGTGTGGTCCACACCACACTTGTGCCCATGATTTATGGTGGAGCATCCATATTCTCCAACCCTCCCGATATATCAAGCACTTCTGAAAATTAACAATCCTTAATCCAATTAGTCCCCTCTATAGTATACAGATCTTATTAATAGAATACATTAGGAAGTGGGTTACAACCATTAATTATCTTATCTTGGTTTTATATTCTTAATTCTTGTCAACTTTGAGCAAAGATTCAAACACGGTGTCAAATATATTAAAATTGTTGACACTGATAATAGAGTTAATAATCATTCCTTAAGTCTTCTTGAGCTTTTCTCCATGGCAATTCTTCAGCAAAATCTTGTGCTTGGACAAAGTCTTTGAAAAAATTATTTTCTCCAGGGTTGATCGTAATCTTCAAAGTAGCCGGGTGCAATAAAGTGAACTTATAACCTTTCTTCCATAAAATATTTTTTGCATTATTAAATTCTCTTTTTCTGCTCAACAAGGCATTACTGATGTCTGGGTAGAAATTTATTTTAGTACCTTCATGCTCTATTGGTTTCCCCACTCTTATGTTATCCCCGACTGACTTCAGAACCAATTCTCGATCTTGGTATCTTAGGAATTTAATCAAAACAGATCTTGGCTTTTGATTAGCCGAAGGTTTCGGTCTTCGAGCCCTGTGTGCTCTTTCTATTTCCATCACACCTTGTTTATGTATTCCCAGACAAGTCACTATCCAATCTTGGAAAAAATTGATTGGGTCTTCCCCCTCCACTCCCTCTGGCAAACCAACAATTTTAACATTTTTTCTCCTGTTATAATTTTCCAAGGCGTCAAACTTCTCTGCCGTCTTTTTACTTTCAATTGCTGCCGCAGTAATACTATCTTCATTTTTTTCCACTCTAGACTTTAACATTTCATATTCCATTTGTATATCATCAACTCTATCTATCACTGTTTGAAAATTCTCCTCCATTTTTTTCAGTCTTATGTATTCCCTTGGTGTCCATCCCAAGTACTTTCATTTCATTTTTCATCAATTTGTTATCTCCTTCAATTTTCTTAAGCCTGTTAATAATTTCTTCAAACATCGTTTTAAAGTTAGTCTCTGTATCTTCTTGATTTCCTTCTTCCTCGTTTCCACTACCACTGCTAATGAGGTCTCCCGTTCCCTCGTCCTCACTCGTGTCCGAGGCTTCAGACATGACTTCAGCAACCTCTCGGCGAACAGTGCGCCCTCTTGTTAGCTCGCGAAGACCCCGTTGTGTTTCGCACCCAGTCGAAGAGCGCATCCAGGGAGTAGTAGACTCCAGCATCGCACCGGAGCACTCCCCAGACTCTCCGCCTGCTGAGGGCTCACAAAATCTAGGCCCCTGCTCCATCTGGGCTGTCGGCCTAACTTCGATTTTTTTCCTTGATTTCTTTGCTGGATTTCTTTGCTTCTGTGGCAGTTGTATTGCTCTTTTTTCTTTCTTGAAAGGCATCAGTACGTTCTGTATACTTTTAGATTTAATTTAAAGTACTTGATTTCATGTAGTACGTCTTTTTTTGGCAGTTTAGGGCTTTATTTTCGGGAGGGCTGAAAAGTTATGTCTACTCAGCCAAGCATTGGACAAGCCCCCCCCCCCCCCTTATTCTTAAACTGTGGCCCCTTGTTCTGGACTCCCCCAACATTGGGTACATGTTTCCTGCCTCTAACGTGTCCAACCCCTTAATAATCATATACGTTTCGATAAGTTCTCCTCTCATCCTTCTAAATTCCAGTGTATACAAGCCTAGTCGCTCCAGTCTTTCAACATTTGATAGTCCTGCCATTCCGGGAATTAACCTAGTAAACCTACGCTGCACGCCCTCAATAGCAAGAATATCCTTCCTCAAATTTGGAGACCAAAACTGCACACAATACTCCAGGTGCGGTCTCACTAGGGCCCTGTACAACTGCAGAGGGACCTCTTTGCTCCTATACTCAACTCCTCTTGTTATGATGGCCAACATTCCATTGGCTTTCTTCACTGCCTGCTGTACCTGCATGCTTCCTTTCAGTGACTGATGCACTAGGACACCCAGATCTCGTTGTACGTCCCCCGTTCCTAACTTGACACCATTCAGATAATACTCTGCCTTCCTATTCTTACCACCAAAGTGGATAACCTCACACTTATCCACATTAAACTGCATCTGCCATGCATTCACCTACTCACACAACCTGTCCCAGTCACCCTGCAACCTCATAGCATATTCCTCACAGTTCACACTACCACCCAGCTTTGTATCATCTGCAAATTTGCTAATGGTACTTTTAATCCCTTCATCCAAGTCATTAATGTATATTGTAAATAGCTGCGGTCCCAGCACCGAGCCTTGCGGTACCCCACCAGTTACTGCCTGCCATTCTGAAAGGGACCCATTTATCCCCACTCTTTGCTTTCTGTCTGTCAACCAATTTTCTATCCATGTCAGTACCCTACCTCCAATACCATGTGCTCTAATTTTGCCCACTAATCTCCTATGTGGAACCTTGTGGAAGGCTTTCTGAAAGTCAAGGTACACCACATCCACCAGCTCTCTCCTGTCAATTTTCCTAGTTACATCCTCAAAGAATTCCAGAAGATTAGTCAAGCATGATTTCCCCTTCGTAAATCCATGCTTACTCGGCACAATCCTGTTACAACTATCCAAATGCTCCGCAATTTCGTCTTTTATGATTGACTCCAGCATCTTCCCCACCACTGATGTCAGACTAACTGGTCTATAATTTCCCGTTTTCTCTCTCCCTCCTTTCTTAAAAAGTGGGACAACATTAGCTACCCTCCAATCCACAGGAACTGATCCTGAATCTATAGAACATTGGAAAATGATCACCAATGCGTCCACAATTTCTAGCGCCACCTCCTTAAGTACTCTGGGATGCAGACCATCAGGCCCTGGGGATTTATCAGCCTTCAGTCCCATCAGTCTACCCAACACCATTTCCTGCCTAATGTGGATTTCCTTCAGTTCCTCCGTCACCCTAGGATCTCTGGCCACTAGAACATCTGGGAGATTGTTTGTATCTTCCTTAGTGAAGACAGATCCAAAGTACCGGTTCAACTCATCTGCCATTTCCTTGTTCCCCATAATAAATTCCCCATCTTCTGTCTTCAAGGGACCCACATTTGCCTTGACTATTTTTTTCCTCTTTACATACCTAAAAAAGCTTTTACTATCCTCCTTTATATTATTGGCTAGTTTACCCTCGTACCTCATCGTTTCTCCCCATATTGCCTTCTTAGTCATCTTCTGTTGCTCTTTAAAAGAGTCCCAATCCTCTGGCTTCCCACTCTTCTTTGCTTTGTTGTACTTCTGCTCTTTTATTTTTATGCTGTCCTTGTCTTCCCTTGTCAGCCATGGGTGTCTCTTACTCACCTTGGAATCTTTCCTCCTCTTTGGGATAAATTGATCCTGCAACTTCTGCATGAGAAAGCCTTGACTTTCAGAAAGCCTTTGACAAGGTTCCCAGAGTGTGGGCCAAAGGGTGTCTGGGTGCTGTACAACTCTCCACGCCGCTACTCACCGACCACGCGCAGCTCAAAGTGCTCCACGTCACGGTTCCTCGGCTCACTGCCAAAGTAGTTTGTCTCTATCTCGTAGGCCCCCTGGTCACCGAGCCCCACGGCCCACAGCTCAATGACACCGTCCAGTCGGAAGCGGACTCTGTCCCTGTAGGACGGGTGGATCCGGAACGGACTCTCCGGGCTGTAAGACTTCCAATCCAGGATCGGCAGGTCGGGATGGAGACGCCACATCGCCACCGTGATCTTCTCGTGGCTGTGGGGCTGGACGGGGAACCTCACCGTCCCACCCATGGGGACAGTGGTGACCGAGCCCACGGTGGCCGACATTCTTGTTCCGCACAGAGCCGCAGTGTGGAGACCTGCAACACAACATGGTCATTGTACCTGCCTGCTTCATCATCCACAGAAAACACTGCCCCTCACATTCCCATTGAACCTGACCCCCCCTCTCCCGGGAACTGTGTGTTTGTGTTGTCATTTGTGAGCGGAGCACCAAGGCACATTCCTTGAATGTGCACATACTTGGCCAATAAACCCATTCATTCATTCATCAACTTATTCATTCATTCATGAAAAGGTGAAGCTAAAGGTGAAAGGAGTCAGAAAGGGGGTCAGATGAGGAGAGTAGTGAAATGTGAAGCTGCAGGGAGGGGTATCGATATGAGAGTCAGTCTGAAGAAGGTTCTCGACTCAAAACATCATCTATTCCTTTTCTCCACAGATGCTGCCTGACCCGCTTAGATACTCCAGCACTCTGTGAAACGTCACCTATCCATGTTCTCCACAGATGCTGCCTGACCCGCTGAGTTACCTCAGCACTCTGTGAAACGTCACCTATCCATGTTCTCCACAGATGCTGCCTGACCCGCTGAGATACTCCAGCACTCTGTGAAACGTCACCTATCCATGTTCTCCACAGATGCTGCCTGACCCGCTGGGTTACTCCAGCACTCTGTGAAACGTCACCTATACATGTTCTCCAGAGATGCTGCCTGACCCGCTGAGTTACTCCAGTTTATTGCATCTACACTCTTGTTTAAGACCCCCACACCCTGGGGAAAAGGGCTGTGACCACCCACATTACCAACGCCCCTCATGGTTTTATACACCTCAACAAGAATCCCCCTCATCCCCAGAGTAGGGACCTACCCTGTGCAGTCTCTCCCTGTAACCTAACCCCCACTGTGCCCGTGCCAAGCTGGTCTATCCCTTCTGCACCCTCTCCAGCACCATGCCACCTCCCTGTAGCTGGGCGCTAGAACTGTGGTCTCACCAACAACGTACAGATAGATACATCATGATGTACAATGGTGGCGCAGCGGTAGAGCTGCTGCCTCACAGCGCCAGAGACCAGGGTTCGATCCTGACCACGGGTGCTGTCTGTGTGGAATCTGTACGTTCTCCCCGTGACCTGCATGGGTTGTCTCCGGGATCTCCGGTTTAGGTCATATGTGATAGGTGTAGAATTGGGCCATTCGGCCCATCAGGTCTACTCCACCATTCAATCACGGCTGATTTATCTCTCCCTCCTAACCCCATTCTCCTGCCTTCTCCCCATAACCCCTGACACCCGCACTGACCAACAATTTATCTATCTCTGCCTTAAAAATATCCAATAGACAATAGGTGCAGGAGGAGGCCATTCGGCCCTTCGAGCCAGCACCCCCATTCAATGTGATCATGGCTGATCATTCTCAATCAGTACCCCGCTCCTGCCTTCTCCCCATACCCCCTGACTCCGCTATCCTTAAGAGCTCTATCCAGCTCTCTCTTGAATGCATTCAGAGAATTGGCCTCCACTGCCTTCTGAGACAGAGAATTCCACAGATTCACAACTCTATGACTGAAAAAGTTTTTCCTCATCTCAGTTCTAAATGGCCTACCCCTTATTCTTAAACTGTGGCCCCTTGTTCTGGACTCCCCCAACATTGGGAACATGTTTCCTGCCTCTACCGTGTCCAACCCCTTAATAATCTTATACGTTTCAATAAGATCTCCTCTCATCCATCTAAATTCCTGTGTATACAAGCCTAGTCGCCCCAGTCTTTCAACACATGATAGTAATAGACAATAGACAATAGACAATAGGTGCAGGAGTAGGCCATTCAGCCCTTCGAGCCAGCACAGCCATTCAATGCGATCATGGCTGATCACTCTCAATCAGTACCCCGTTCCTGCCTTCTCCCCATACCCCCTCACTCCGCTATCCTTAAGAGCTCTATCCAGCTCTCTCTTGAAAGCATCCAACGAACTGGCCTCCACTGCCTTCTGAGGCGGAGAATTCCACTCCTTCACCAATCTCTGACTGAAAAAGTTCTTCCTCATCTCCGTTCTAAATGGCCTACCCCTTATTCTTAAACTGTGGCCCCTTGTTTTGGACTCCCCCAACATTGGGAACATGTTTCCTGCCTCTAATGCGTCCAATCCCCTAATTATCTTATACGTTTCAATAAGATCCCCCCTCATCCTTCTAAATTCCAGTGTATACAAGTCCAATCGCTCCAGCCTTTCAACATACGACAATCCCACCATTCCGGGAATTAACCTAGTGAACCTACGCTGCACGCCCTCAATAGCAATAATATCCTTCCTCAAATTTGGAGACCAGATCCACTGACTTGTGGCCTCCACAGACGTCTGTGGCAAAGAATCCCACAGATTCACCACCCTCTGACTAAAGAAATTCCTCCTCATCTCCTTCCTGAAGGAACGACCTTTAATTCTGAGGCTCTGCCCTCTGGTCCTAGACTCTCCCATTAGTGGAAACACCCTCTCCACATCCACCCTATCCGGGTCTTTCACTATTCGGTAGGTTTCAATGAGGTCCCCCCTCATTCTTCTAAACTCCAGCAAGTACAGCGAAAATTGCTGACAATATTCCAAATGGGGCCTGACCAGTGCCTTGTAGAGCCTCAGCATAACACCCCCTGTTTTTGTACACAAGCCTTCTTGAAATAACTGAGTTTGCTTTCTTTACGACTGACACTCTTCCCTCCAAACCTCTCAAGACCGACAGGCTTGTAGGTTAATTGGCTTCTGTAAAATTAGAGATTGTCCCTTGTGTGTGTGAAGGGTAGCGTTAGTGCGGCCTGATCGCTGGTCGCTGCGTACCCGGTGGGCCGAAGGGTCTGTTTCTGCGCCGTATCACTAAGCTAAATGACATTTTCACTGATGAATGTAGACACAAAATGCTGGGCTAACTCAGCGGGTCAGGCAGCATCTGTGGAGAGAAGGAATAGGTGACGTTTCACAGAGTGCTGGAGTAACTCAGCGGGTCAGGCAGCATCTCTGGAGAGAAGGAATGGGTTTATTCACAAAATGCTGAAGTAACTCAGCAGGTCAGGCAGCATCTCTGGAGAGAAGGAATGGGTGACGTTTCGGGTTCTTCAGAGAAGGATCTCGACCCGAAAAGTCACCCATTCCTTCTCTCCACAGATAGAAACATAGAAAATAGGTGCAGGAGTAGGCCATTCGGCCCTTCGAGCCTGCACCGCCATTCAATATGATCATGGCTGATCATCCAGCTCAGTAACCTGTACCTGCCTTCTCTCCATACCCCCTGATACCTTTAGCCACAAGGGCCACATCTAACTCCCTCTTAAATATAGCCAATGAACTGGCCTCAACTACGTTCTGTGGCAGAGAATTCCACAGACTCACCACTCTCTGTGTGAAGAAATGTTTTCTCATCTCGGTCCTAAAAGACTTCCCCCTTATCCTTAAGCTGTGACCCCTTATTCTGGACTTCCCCAACATCGGGAACAATCTTCCCGCATCTTGCCTCTCCAACCCCTTAAGAATTTTATATGTTTCAATAAGATCCCCCCCTCAGTCTTCTAAATTCCAGCGAGTATAAGCCTAGTCTATCCAGTCTTTCTTCATATGAAAGTCCTGCCATCCCAGGGATCAATCTGGTGAACCTTCTCTGTACTCCCTCTAAGGCTAGAATGTCTTTCCTCAGATTAGAAGACCAAAACTGCACACAATACTCCAGGTGCGGTCTCACCAATGCCCTGTACAACTGCAGCAGAACCTCCCTGCTCCTATACTCAAATCCTCTTGCTATGAATGCTAACATACCATTCGCTTTCTTCACTGCCTGCTGCACCTGCACGCTTGCTTTCAATGACTGGTGCACCATGACACCCAGGCCACGTTGCATCTCCCCTTTTCCTAATTGGCCACCATTCAGGTAATACTCTGCTTTCCTGTTCTTGCCGCCAAAGTGGATAACCTCACATTTATCCACATTATATTGCATCTGCCATGCATTTGCCCACTCTCCTAATCTTTCCAAGTCACTCTGCAGCCTCCTAGCATCCTCCTCGCAGCTAACACTGCCACCGAGCTTCGTGTCATCTGCAAACTTAGAGATATTGCATTCAATTACCTCGTCCAAATCATTAATATATATTGTAAATAACTGGGGTCCCAGCGCTGAGCCTTGCGGTACCCCACTAGTCACTGCCTGCCATTCCGAAAAGGACCCGTTTATTCCTACTCTTTGCTTCCTGTCCGCCAACCAATTCTCTATCCATCTCAACACTGAACCCCCAATACCGTGTGTTTAAGTTTGTACCCCAATCTCCTATGTGGGACCTTGTCGAAGGCCTTCTGAAAGTCCAGATATAACACATCGACTGGTTCTCCCTTATCCACTCTACTAGTTACATCCTTGAAAAATTCTATAAGATTCGCCAGGCATGATTTGCCGTTCATAAATACATGCTGACTTTGTCCGATGATTTCACCACTTTCCAAATGTGATGCTATCACATCTTTAACAACTGACTCTAGCATTTTCCCACTACCGATGTTAGGCTAACTGGTCTATAATTCCCCGTTTTCTCTCTCCCTCCCTTTTTAAAAATGGGGTTACATTAGCTACCCTCCAATCCTCAGGAACTACTCCAGAATATAAAGAGTTTAAAAAAATGATCACTAATGCATCCACTATTTCTGAGGCTACTTCCTTAAGCACTCTGGGATGCAGCCTATCTGGCCCTGGGGATTTATCGGCCTTTAATCCATTTAATTTACCTAACACCACTTCCCGCCTAACCTGGATTACCCTCAGTTCCTCCATCTCGTTAGACCCCCGGTCCCCTGCTATTTCCGGCAGATTGTTTATGTCTTCCCTATTGAAGACAGAACCAAAGTAGTTGTTCAATTGGTCTGCCATCTCCTTGTTCCCTATAATCAATTCACCTGTTTCCGACTGCAAGGGAACTACATTTGTCTTAACTAGTCTTTTTCTCTTCACATATCTATAAAAGCTTTTGCAGTCAGTTTTTATGTTCCCTGCCAGTTTTCTCTCATAATCTATTTTCCCTTTCCTAATTAAGCCCTTTGACCTCCTCTGCTGGACCTGGTTTGTTCTTTTGCCAAACTGGGATGAACAATTGTTGTAGTTCATGTAGATGAGGCCCGACCCGCTGAGTTACCCCAGTACAGTGTTTGACTGACAATTGTCCACTCCCAACTCCGTGGACAGCAGCTCTCGTTCTCTCTCTACCCCCTCTCCCCATATCTCTCTCCTTCCCCCCCTCTCCCTCCATCTCTCCCCCCTCTCCATCTACCTCTTCCCCATCTCTCTCTCTCCTCATCTCCCTCTCTCCCCATCTGTCTCTCCCCCATCTCTCTCTTTCTCCCCCATCTTTCCCTCTCTCCCCCATCTCTTTCCCTCTCTCCCCATCTTTCCCTCTCTCCCCATCTTTCCCTCTCTCCCCATCTTTCCCTCTCTCCCCATCTCTCCATCTCTCCGCCATCCTTCCCTCTCTCCCCATCTTTCCCTCTCCCCCATCTCTCCATCTCTTCGCCATCTCCCCATCTCTCCCCCGTCTCCACATCTCTCCCCCCCATCTCTCTCCACGTCTCTCCCCCCCCATCTCTCCCCCCATCCTCCATCTCTCTACCCCCATCTCCCCCCCCCCATCTCTCCCCCCCATCTCTCTCCCCCCCCCCATCTCTCTCTCCCCCCATCCTCCATCTCTCTCCCCCCATCTCCCCCCCCCCCATCTCTCTCTCTCCCCCCCCCCATCTCTCTCTCCCCCCCATGTCTCTACCTGCCAGCAGACACAGCAGATGTACGGCCGTGCAGAGAGAGCGCCGCATCCTGGCGGTGTCCCGGTCCCGGTCCCGGCTGGCGACCCACTCCAGGCTGTGGAGAAACGCCCTGGTGAAGCGGGACAGAGAAAAGGGAGACTGACTGACTGACTGAGGGACTGACGCAGCTCCGGCTCCTGCTGCCCCCGGCTCTCCAGGCCCCGGCCCTCCCCGGCCCTGGAGCGCGCATGCGTACATTCCGCAAGACGCAGCAGCGGCCGCCCGGAGGCGCACTTCGCCGAGGTGCCATCACGCAGCGGGTCCGGGGCTTGGCCGCGGGGGCGGGGCCAGGGGCGGAGGGCGGGGCCAGGGGCGGAGGGCGGGGCCAGGGCGGGCCCTGCAGCTTCACATTTCACTACTCTCCTCATCTGACACCCTTTCTGACTCTTTTCACCTTTAACCTTACCTTTTCATGAATGAATGAATAAGTTTATTGGCCAAGTATGTGCACATTCAAGGAATGTGCCTTGGTGCTCCGCTCACAAATGACAACACAAACACAGAGTTACCGGGATAGGGGGGGGGGGTCAGGTTCATTGGGAATGTGAGGGGCAGTGTTTTCTGTGGGTGATGAAGCAAGCAGGTACAATGACATGGAAACATAGAAAATAGGTGCAGGAGTAGGCCATTCGGCCCTTCGAGCCTGCACCACCATTCAATATGATCATGGCTGATCATCCAGCTCAGTAACCTGTACCTGCCTTCTCTCCATATCCCCTGATCCCTTTAGCCACAAGGGCCACATCTAACTCCCTCTTAAATATAGCCAGTGAACTGGCCTCAACTACCTTCTGGGGCAGAGAATTCCACCATTCAGGTAATACTCTGCTTTCCTGTTCTTGCCGCCAAAGTGGATAACCTCATATTTATCCACATTATATTGCATCTACCATGCATTTGCCCACTCGCCTAATCTATCCAAGTCAATCTGCAGCCTCCTAGCGACCCCTCGCAGCTAACCCACACACACACCCACACACAGACACACACACAGACCCACACACACACCCACACACTGGGTGTGTCCAGACAACTGCTGGAGTGTCGGTGTGTACTAGACTGGGGTAAGTAAGCTCAGCCACACAATTAATGTGTTGTCTATTTTTTATTACAAGGCCAAGAACTGTAACACAAGCACACACACACAGACACACACACACAGACCCACACACACACACACACAGACCCACACACACCCACACACAGACACCCACACACAGACACACCCACACACAGACACACACACACAGACACACACACAGACACACCCACACACAGACACACACACACACACCCACACACACACACACAGACACACACACCCACACACAGACACACACACCCACACACACACACACACACAGACACACACCCCCACACACACACCCGCAGACACACGCACGTGTGTCACATGTGCTTGCTGTTTCTTTCAACAAGACGACTTTCACCGAGAAGGTGAATGTGTTGCACGCAGTAACAGAGTATTCTCTTTCCTACTTTTTATGCAACCAAATCTCAGCGATTGTCGCGCGTCTGTCACCTCACAACACAACATTCTCTCCAGGACTCCGATTTTATTGCAGACTTTATTTTACCAGCAGTCGCTCTAAGTTGATGTTTAACCACCGTTTCACGCCCTACGTAGAGATAACAATACATCTTCCATTTCGTTTCCGCCCTTCCTTAGACTGCCCGGCGCTCGTCCGCCCGGTTATTGACACATTCAGACTCGTTTAACGTGTTACCAGCCCCTTGCTGGTGTGTAATCAGTGGCAGATTGCCAGAGGCACTTCACCCTGAACACTCCCAGCAAAACAACATTATTCAGCACAGAATCAATTCCCCGCGCACTGCAGGGCGTGTCGTTGACACCGGCGGTTCTGTGCGGGTTCGCAGCTCCCTGAAGGCGGAGGCGTTTTGAACCAGAAAGTGGTCGGAATTAAAAATGGCTTCGAAACACCAGATCCAGAGTTTAACCGAAGAAGCGATTTGTCCGATTTGCCTGGATTTCTTCAGCGATCCGGTTATACTGGAGTGCGGGCACAACTTCTGCCGCTCCTGTATCACACAGAGTTGGGACAGGGAGGGGAGAAACTCCTGCCCGGAATGTAGAGAGGAGTTTGCAGACCGCACCCTCAAAGTAAATCGGGCCTTGGCGAATATCGCTGAGACAGCTCGAGCACTGAGCCTGAACACGGGAGGGAAGGAAAGTAAACTTTACTGCGAGGAACATCAGGAAGAAGTGAAGCTGCTTTGTGAAACCGACAAGAAACTGGTCTGCCTGATCTGCCGAGACGCGCGGGAACACAGAGATCATCGCTTCATGCCGATTAAAGAAGCTGTTGAAAGATACAAGGTAAAAGAAAACAGAATGTGATCAGCTGATGAATTTTCAATTCTGCGTTTTGCAGACCGCGCTCCCTCGGCGACTGTTCGGTTCACCCAGCCTCCCACCCAAACCAGCCCTTCCCCAGGTACTTGCCCCAGCCACCGCTGGAGATGAAACACCTGTCCCTGTACCTTCTCCCTCACGTCCATGCAGGGACTCCAGCAGTCCTTCCAGGTGAGACAGCCCGCGGCTCTCTGCTGATACGCTCCACAACCCGATAAGTTCTCCAGCAGTTTGTGTCTTTTTGTAAACTTTCATGTGCAGTTCCGTGTCTGCAGTTCATTGGTTCCGTCTGGTCTAATTCTTTCACTGACTGAATCTGAATCTCAATCCCAGGAGCAGATTAAAACTTCCTTGGAGATTCTCACAAAAAATAAATCAGCGGTGGGGGAAATGGAACAGCAACAGAAAGAGAAGATTTCTGGAGTCCGGGTAAGGTTTCCAGTTTCTCTTCTCTCATCTTGTGCTATTGTCTTAGATTCCAGGCTCGATAATATTGACCTTCACCTTTCATTTGACAGGAACAGTCACAGAACCTGTTGACCTACATCACATCGGTATTTGCTGAACTGCGCCAGATTCTCAATGAGAAAGAGCGGCTCTTTCTCAGGGATCTCCGGGAAGACGAGGAGAGCGTTCTAAATCCAATGGAGAATAATCTACGAGCGATTCAAGAGGAGATAAACTCTATTCAAGATAAACTCTTAAAGCTGCAGGAGCGGATGAACCAAACGGACAGTTTGATATTTCTGAAGGTAGGGAGTTACAAATTCAATTTGATTCAATGTAAGGCTGTGAAAGTCGACTCGACTTATCTCTAAAATAAGTACGCAAAACACAACACTCAGTTAAATCTTTTTACTGAAACACCAAGGTGGGAGAGACACAGAGACCTGAGTGCACTGTTGTTCGCTCAAGCACCTGCTCCTGTCCTCTCAAAGAACATACAGATTAGTCAGTATTTATACAGTTGAAAACAGCACAATTTTCAGTAATTTCCCATGGTTACATAGCATAAAGCAGTCTCAGCAGATGCATAGTAGAGTTCCCATAATCGAGTTCCTTTAATTGTGTTAGGGAGTCAAACAGGAGTACAGGGGAGTAAAGGGAGTCACATAGCTAAGATGATTAGAGAGGTACCGTTAGGCGATAAGGAGGTACCATAACATCTAGTTCAGAACATTGAAATGTCCAGAACTCAACAACAAACCCAGAAAAACAACTTCTAAACCTTGGGAAGCAACTTCTTATCTGCAGGTGTCCATGAATGTGAAGGACTACCTTGCAAAAGCCTGTTTTCAATACAATAACCAAAACAAGCTTTTGTACAGATCTTTCTAACAAGCTGCTAAGGTATCGAACTTCCCAACACAAAATGTCCTCCAAAGGTGCCACAAAATGGTTTCCCCAAAGTTAGCTTCCACAAGGCCACAATCACAAAATAGTGGGTAACAGTCTGAAATAAATGCAGAATTACCCAATAATTCAGGGCTGATTGAAACAGCCCAGTCGGTAGGGAAGACGAACACCTCATATTTTGAGCAGACGACATCCCAACATGTAACATATATTCTCCTGTTACAGATAAACTTTATCCCCTTCAGATGTCCCTGTTCCTTCAACTGTTCCCCACAGGCATTTCTTTCCATCCCCAGTCCCCGTCACCACGTTGGTTCCCCTTCTCCAACCGCAGATCCCCCAACCCTTCCTACTGGGAACCCAACACATTCTCTCCTGTTGATTTCCACCCCATCCCTTCCATTGCATTCCCCATTTATCTTCCTGGCCAGATTCCAATTCAGTAGCAAGTTTTCTCCCCTTCGCCATCAGCCGCAGGGATATCCATCAGTCTGTGATATGTCCGTCATCACACAACTTCACCTATCGCTTGCCATTTATTGCCCCACTTTCTTCCCTTCACCTCCCACATCTATTCAAGAAGATTTAAAGGGGCTCCTGTTCAGAAATGTCATGTGTACATTTCCCTCCTCAGATGCTGGCTGGCCTGATCACCTTGTGTCTCCAAATAAATAGTATAGACAATAGACAATAGGTGCAGGAGTAGGCCATTCAGCCCTTCGAGCCAGCACCGCCATTCAATGCGATCATGGCTGATCACTCTCAATCAGTACCCCATTCCTGCCTTCTCCCCATACCCCCTCACTCCGCTATCCTTAAGAGCTCTATCCAGCTCTGTCTTGAAAGCATCCAACGAACTGGCCTCCACTGCCTTCTGAGGCAGAGAATTCCACACTTTCACCACCCTCTGACTGAAAAAGTTCTTCCTCATCTGCGTTCTAAATGGCCTACCCCTTATTCTTAAACTGTGGCCCCTTGTTCTGGACTCCCCCAACATTGGGAACATGTTCCTGCCTCTAATGCGTCCAATCCCCTAATTATCTTACATGTTTCAATAAGATCCCCCCTCATCCTTCTAAATTCTAGTGTATACAAGCCCAATTGCTCCAGCCTTTCAACATACGATAGTCCCGCCATTCCGGGAATTAACCTAGTGAACCTACGCTGCACGCCCTCAATAGCAAGAATATCCTTCCTCAAATTTGGAGACCAAAACTGCACACAGTACTCCAGGTGCGGTCTCACCAAGGCCCGGTACAACTGTAGAAGGACCTCTTTGCTCAACTCCTCTTGTTATGAAGGCCAACATTCCATTGGCTTTCTTCACTGCCTGCTGTACCTGCATGCTTCCTTGCAGTGACTGATGCACTAGGACACCCAGATCTTGTTGAACATCCCCTCTTCCTAACTTGACACCATTCAGATAATAATCTGCCTTTCTATTCTTACTTCCAAAGTGAATAACCTCACACTTATCTACATTAAACTGCATCTGCCATGTATCCGCCCACTCACACAACCTGTCCAAGTCACCCTGCAGCCTTATTGCATCTTCCTCACAATTCACACTACCCCCCAGCTTAGTATCATCTGCAAATTTGCTAATGGTACTTTTAATCCCTTCATCTAAGTCATTAATGTATATCGTAAATAGCTGGGGTCCCAGCACCGAACCTTGCGGTACCCCACTGGTCACTGCCTGCCATTCCGAAAGGGACCCATTTATCCCCACTCTTTGCTTTCTGTCTGTCAACCAATTTTCTATCCATGTCAGTACCCTACCCCCAATACCATGTGCCCTAATTTTGCCCACTAATCTCTTATGTGGGACCTAGTCGAAGGCTTTCTGAAAGTCGAGGTACACCACATCCACTGACTCTCCCCTGTCAATTTTCCTAGTTACATCCTCAAAAAATTCCAGTAGATTTGTCAAGCATGATTTCTCCTTCGTAAATCCATGCTGACTCGGAATGATCCTGTTACTGCTATCCAAATGCTCAGCAATTTCATTTTTATAATTGACTCCAGCATCTTCCCCACCACTGATGTCAGACTAACTGGTCTATAATTACCCGTTTTCTCTCTCCCTCCTTTCTTAAAAAGTGGGATAACATTTGCTATCCTCCAATCCACAGGAACTGATCCTGAATCTATAGAACATTGAAAAATGATCTCCAATGCTTCCACTATTTCTAGAGCCACCTCCTTAAGTACCCTGGGATGCAGACCATCAGGCCCTGGGGATTTATCAGCCTTCAGTCCCATCAGTCTACCCAAAACCATTTCCTGCCTAATGTGGATTTCCTTCAGTTCCTCCATCACCCTAGGTTCTCCGGCCCCTAGAACATTTGGGAGATTGTGTGTATCTTCCTCAGTGAAGACCGATCCAAAGTAACGGTTTAACTCGTCTGCCATTTCTTTGTTCCCCATAATAAATTCCCCTGCTTCTGTCTTCAAGGGACCCACATTTGCCTTGACTATTTTTTCCTCTTCACGTACCTAAAAAAACTTTTGCTATCCTCCTTTATATTATTGGCTAGTTTACCCTCGTACCTCATCTTTTCTCCCCTTATTGCCTTTTTAGTTAACTTTTGTTGCTCTTTAAAAGAGTCCCAATCCTCTGTCTTCCCACTCTTCTTTGCTATGTTATACTTCCTCTCCTTAATTTTTATGCTGTCCTTGACTTCCCTTGTCAGCCACAGGTGTCTCTTACTCCCCTTAGAGTCTTTCCGCCTCTTTGGGATAAATCGATCTTGCAACCTCTGCATTATTCCCAGGAATACCTGCCATTGCTGTTCTACCGTCTTCCCTGCTAGGGCCTCCTTCCAGTCAATTTTGGCCAGCTCCTGTCTCATGCCTCTGTAATCCCCTTTGCTATACTGTAATACTGACACTTCCGATTTTCCCTTCTACCTTTCCATTTCCATAAAACTTATCATGTTGTGATCACTGCCTCCTAATGGCTCTTTTATCTCTAGTCCCCTTATCAGATCAGGATCATTACACAACACTAAATCCAGAATTGCCTTCTCCCTGGTAGGCTCCAGTACAAGCTGTTCTAAGAATCCATCTCGAAGGCACTCTACAAACTCTCTTTCCTGGGGTCCATTACCAACCTGATTTTCCCAGTCTACCTGCATGTTGAAATCTCCCATAACCACCTTAGCATTACATTTGTGACACCCCAATTTTATCTCCTGATTCAACTTGCACCCTATGTCGAGGCTACTGTTTGGGGGCCTATAGATAACTCCCATTCGGGTCTTTTTACCCTTACAATTCCTCATTTCTATCCATACTGATTCAACATCTCCTGATTCTACGTCACCCCTTGCAAGGGAATGAATATCATTCCTTACCAGCAGAGCAACCCTACCCCCTCTGCCCACCTGTCTGTCTTTTCTATACGTTGTGTACCCCTGAATATTCAGTTCCCAGCCCTGGTCCTCTTGTAGCCATGTCTCAGTGATCCCTACAACATCATACTTGCCCATGACTAACTGAGCCTCAAGCTCATCCACTTTATTTTTTATACTACGCGCATTTAAGTACAACACTTTAACTTCTGTATTTACCTCCCCTCTCACATCTGTCACAAATGGCCCTGCCCTTAATCTCTTTTCCCCTCTAGAACTTCTGTTCCCATTCTTCCGAGAGTCTTCTGCAATATCTCCTGTATTCCCTTTAACCTCATCTTCATATTCACAATTTGTTAACCCCTCCCCCCACTACTTAGTTTAAAGCCATTCGGTCCTTCGAGCCAGCACCGCCATTCAATGTGATCATGGCTGATCATTCTCAATCAGTACCCCGTTCCTGCCTTCTCCCCATACCCCCTCACTCCGCTATCCTTAAGAGCTCTATATAGCTCTCCCTTGAATGCATTTAAAGAATTGGCCTCCACTCCCTTCTGAGGCAGAGAATTCCACAGATTCACAACTCTCTCACTGAAAAAGTTTTTCCTCATCTCCGTTCTCAATGGCCTACCCCTTATTCTTAAACTGTGGCCCCTGGTTCTGGACTCCCCCAACATTGGGAACATGTTTCCTGCCTCTAACGTATCCAACCCCTTAATAATCTTATACGTTTCGATAAGATAATAATAATAATAATAATGCATTTTATTTATATAGCGCTTTTCATATACTCAAAGACGCTTTACAGAGATTTAGAGAACAGAGGGAAATGAATAAATAGATAAATAAGTAAATAAGTAAACGAACAGAGAAAGGAGACAGCGACAGTGAGGTGACCTTCAGTGGTTGAAGGCAGTACTGAACAGGTGAGACTTCAGCGATGTTTTAAATGTGGTGAGTGTGGAGGAGTCTCTAACGGTTTGGGGTAGTGAGTTCCATAGGATGGGAGCAGCGATGGAGAAAGCCCTTTCCCCCAGGATCTGAGTTTGGTCCGGATGTGGGGGGATAGGAGATTGGCAGCAGCAGAGCGGAGGGTGCAGGTGGGAGTGTGCCTGTGGAGGAGGTCGGTCAGGTAGGATGGGGCCAGGTTATGGAGGGCTTTGTAGGTTATGAGGAGGATTTTGTACTGGATTCTCTGGGGGATGGGGAGCCAGTGGAGTTTGTAAAGGACGGGGGTGATATGGTCACGGATCGGGGTGTGGGTGAGTAGACGGGCAGCGGAGTTTTGAATGTATTGAAGTTTACTGATGATTTTTGAGGGTGCGCCATAGAGGAGGCTGTTGCAGTAGTCCAGACGGGAGGTGATGAAGGCGTGGATGAGGGTTTCTGCAGCTGTGGAGGAGAGGGATGGACGGAGACGGGCAATGTTTTTGAGGTGGAAGAAGGCTGTCTTTGTGATGTGTTTGATGTGTTTGTCGAAGGAGAGGGTTTGATCAAAGATGATTCCGGATGTGAGGGGAGGTGGATACTGGGAGACCATCAATGTTGAGGATGAAGTTTTGGGTGGATTTGGTGAGTGTTTTTGGACCAATGATGATGATTTCAGATTTGGTGCAATTGAGATCCCTTCTCATCCTTCTAAATTCCAGTGTATACAAGCCTAGTCGCTCCAGTCTTGCAACATATGACAGTCCCGCCATTCCGGGAATTAACCTAGCAAACCTACGCTGCACGCCCTTAATAGCAAGAATAGCCTTCCTCAAATTTGGAGACCAAAACTGCACACAGTACCCCACGTGTGGTCTCACTAGGGCCCTGTACAACTGCAGTAGGACCTCTTTGCTTCTGTACTCAACTCCTCTTGTTATGAAGGCCAACATTCCATTGGCTGTCTTCACTTCCTGCTGTACCTGCATGCTTCCTTTCAGTGACCGATGCACTAGGACACCCAGATCTCGTTGTACGTCTTTTTTCCTAACATGACACCATTCAGATAATACTTTGCCTTCCTATTTTTACCAGCCAAGTGGATAACCGCACACTTACCCACGTTAAACTGCATCTGACATGCATCCGCCCACTCACACAACCTGTCCAAGTCACCCTGCAACCTCATAGCATCTTCCTCACAGTTCACACTACCACCCAGCTTTGTATCATCTGCAAATTTGCTAATGGTACTTTTAATCCCTTCATCCAAGTAATTAATGTATATTGTAAATAGCTGCGGTCCCAGCACCAAGCCTTGCGGTACCCCACTAGTCACTGCCTGCCATTCTGAATGGGACCCATTTATCCCCACTCTTTGCTTTCTGTCTGTCAACCAATTTTCTATCCATGTCAGTACCCTACCCCCAATACCATGTGCTCTAATTTTACCCACTAATCTCCTATGTGGAAACTTGTTGAAGGCTTTCTGAAAGTCGAGGTACACCACATCCACCGGCTCTCCCCTGTCACATTTCCTAGTTACATCCTCAAAACATTCCAGAAGGTTAGTCAAGCTTTATTTCCCCTTTGTAAATCCATGCTGGCTCGGGACGATCCTGTTACTGCTGTCCAAATGCTCCGCAATTTCGTCTTTTATAATTGACTCCAGCATCTTCCTCACCACTGATGTCAGACTAACTGGTCTATTATTTCCCATTTTCTCTCTCCCTCCTTTCTTAAAAAGTGGGATAACATTAGCTACCCTCCAATCCACATGAACTGATTCTGAATCTATAGAACATTGGAAAATGATCACCAATGCGTCCACAATTTCTAGAGCCACCTCCTTAAGTACTCTGGGATGCAGACCATCAGGCCCTGGGGATTTATCAGCCTTCAGTCCCATCAGTCTACCCAACACCATTTCCTGCCTAATGTGAATTTCCTTCAGTTCCTCTGTCACCCTAGGATCTCTGGACACTAGAACATTTGGGAGATTGTTTGTATCTTCCTTAGTGAAGACAGGTCCAAAGTACCGGTTTAACTCGTCTGCCATTACCTTGTTCCCCTGCTTCTGTCTTCAAGGGACCCACATTTGCCTTGACTATTTTTTCCTCTTCACATACCTAAAAAAGCTTTTACCATCCTTCTTTATATTATTGGCTAGTTTACCCTCGTACCTCATCTTTTCTCCCCGTATTGCCTTTTTAGTTATCTTCTGTTGCTCTTTAAAAGAGTCCCAATCCTCTGGCTTCCCACTCTTCTTTGCTATGTTATACTTCTTCTCTTTTATTTTTATGCTGTCCCTGACTTCCCTTGTCAGCCACAGGTGTCTCTTACTCCCCTTAGAGTCTTTCCGCCTCTTTGGGATAAATCGATCTTGCAACCTCTGCATTATTCCCAGGAATACCTGCCATTGCTGTTCTACCGTCTTCCCTGCTAGGGCCTCCTTCCAGTCAATTCAGGCCAGCTCCTGCCTCATGCCTCTGTAATCCCCTTTGCTCTACTGTAATACTGACACTTCCGATTTTCCCTTCTCCCTCTCAATTTGTAGAGTAAAACTTATCATATTGTGATCACTGCTTCGTAATGGCTCTTTTTCCTCGAGCCCACTTATCAGATCAGGTTCATTACACAACACTAAATCCAGAATTGCCTTCTCCCTGGTCGGTTCCATTACAAGCTGTTCTAAGAATCCGTCTCGGAGGCACAAACTCTCTTTCCTGGGGTCCATTACCAACCTCATTTTCCCAGTCGACCTGCATGTTAAAATCTCCCATAACCACCGTTACACTTGTGACATGCCAATTTTAGCTCCTGATTCAACTTGCACCCTATGTCGAGGCTACAGTTTGGGGGTCTGTAGATAACTTCCATTAGGGTCTTTTTACCCTTACAATTACTTGTTTTTATCCATACTGATTCTACATCTCCTGATTCTATGTCACCCCATTGCAAGGAAGTGAATATCATTCCTTACCCCGACCCCAAACCCTACCCCTCTGCCCCCCTGTCTGTCTTTTCTAGACGTTGTGTACCCCTGAATATTCAGTTCCCAGCCCTGGTCCTCTTGTAGCCATGTCTCAGTGATTCCCACAACATCATACTTGCCAATGTCAAACTGAGCCTCAAGCTCGTCCACTTTATTTTTTATACTTCGCGCATTTAAATACAACACTTTAATTTCGTTATTCACCTCCTCTCTCACCCCGGTCACAATTGGGCCTGACCTTACCCTCTTATCCCTTCTAGAACTTCCCTTCCCATTTATTCGAGAGTCCTTTGCAATGTCTCCTGTGTTCGCTTCCCCTTTAACTCCATCTTCATATTCCCAATTTGTCAACCCCCCCCCCTCCCCACTACTTAGTTTAAAGCCACACGTGTAGCATTAGCAAACCTGCCTGCCAGAATGTTGGTCCCCCTGCTGCTAAGGGGCAACCCTTCCCTCTTGTACAGGTCACCCCTACCCCAGAAGAGATCCCAGTGGTCTAGAAATCTAAATCACTGCTCCCTGCACCAGCCCCTCAGCCATACATTCATATCCCCGATATCTCTGTTCATGCTTCCACCAGCACGAGGTACAGGCAGCAGTCCAGAGACAACCACCTTCGACGTCCTACTTCTCAGTCTCCTTCCTAACTCTCTAAACTCATGTTGCAGTATCTACTTCCTCTTCTTCCAGACGTCGTTCGTGCCCACATACACAACTATTTCCGGTTGATCGCATTCCCTCGCTAGGATGTTCTGGGGCCATATTACTACCTCACTCACATTAGCACACCCCATTCAATCGCAGGACTGGCTGCATCTTTATCGGGAAGTGTAGTTGTACTTATCACATTGAGCCTGTCATATTTTTCATGTTGTTCAAGCCAAGTCCTCTCTTATTCTGACATGAACATCTAGTCACAAGTGGCAACATGATGTCTGTGGAGTCAAAGGTTGGAAGATGATATGGGTCCCCTCTTGCTGACCCACGGGGTGCAAGACGAATCAGGGGACGCTTGAAGGGGCAATGCAGGATCTTTGGCGAATAGGATAGAAGAAAATTCCAAGGCATGTTACACAGACATTAAACGTAAGAGGGTAACAGTGAAGAGAGGGTGACACCTGTTGGACAAATGAGGTCATTCACGACTGGAACCAGAGGAGGTTGAATCGCCCCATCAGTCCTGTATTAAATATACGCTTTACATATTAATTAATACATAATACTGCACTGATGTGGCGCTGCGCCAGTATTAAGTGCTGGGATCTGTCGGAAAATTGTAATAATTTGGCTGAAATTCCTGCTGTCACGATGTGGACGCTCAGTGTAAATTAATTGATCTTTCTGATGTTTTATATTTCAGGAGGAAACTCGTCAGCAGAGGAGGTGAGACTCTCTACACTGTTTTGGAAAGTAACCCAGAAATCGTTGATGCGTGTCTTATAACCGGGTGTGTAATTAATGCAGGATAAGTGATGATCACCAGTTGTTGTCTGTAGCAGACGGTAGCTTGGCCGTTGGAAAGTTCGATCACCCATTTTTGTTGAACACGGTGTTGAGAGAAAGGATTGATTCCGTCAAAACAGGTAAAACATAAATAATTGTTCGTGACTTGTAAGTATTAGAAACATAGAAAATAGGTGCAGGAGGAGGCCATTCGGCCTTACAAGCCAGCACCGCCATTCGTTGTGATCATGGCTAATCGTCCACAATCGTCCACAATCAGTAACCCGTGCCTGCCTTCTCCCCATATCCCTTGATTCCACTAGCCCCTAATTCATTACATGTAAAGGGCATATTTAATATTGGACATGGGAGTATTCAACTTACTCTCGTTCCAGGCATGAATTACCTACTTTATCCAACAGGGGTCCCCATCGCTTCACTGTTAATCGCTTGCCTTTAATGTCTGTATAACATACCTTGGAATTATCTTCCATCCGACTCGCCAAGGATCCTTCATTGCTCTTTCTAGCCCTCCTGATTCCCTGTAGGTCAGCCAGGGGGGAGATAGAGTACAAGTAGAGATTGGATCACATGCATTCGAAACGATGGAGATGTAGGGGTGGGGGGGGGGGGGGTGAATGAGCAGAGTGGGCATGATGTGCTGAACGTTGTTACACTGGAATTTAGAAGGGTGAGAGGGGATCTTATTGAAACATATAAGATTATTAAGGGGCTGGACACGTTAGAGGGGGAAACATGTTCCCAATGTTGGGGGAGTCCGGAACCAGGGGCCACAGTTTAAGAATAAGGGGTAGGCCATTTAAAATGGAGATGAGGGAAAACGTTTGCAGTCAGAGAGTTGTAAATCAGAAGCGGAAACCCCGTGGCAACAGATCCACAGATCCCCACGGAGTCTCCCTCCAGCTCAAGGAGTTTTGTCCCTGCTGTTGGATGTTGGTGGAGTTGCGCGCGGTCCTGATGCCAATTTGCAGGAAGCGCATTCCGTCATTCCCGTTCCAGACTCTCCTCCCTGCTCTCCCGCAATCCCGAAACTCCTGCCATTGACTCCATTTATACCTCCCGCTGCCTCGACAAGGCCAGCAGCATAACCAAGGACGAGTCGCACCCTGGCCACTCCCTCTTCTCCCCTCTCCCATCAGGCAAGAGGTACAGAAGTGTGAAAACGCACACCTCCAGATTCAGGGACAGTTTCTTCCCAGCTGTTATCAGGGAACTGAATCATTCTACCACAACCAGAGAGCAGTGCTGAACTACTATCTTCCACATTGGTGATCCTCGGACTATCCTTGATCGCACCTTGCTGGCTTTACATTGCACTAAACATTATTCCCACATCATGTATCTGCAAACGTATTGATTGTAATCATGTATTGTCTTTCTACTGACTGGTTAGCACTCAACAAAATATTTTCGCTGTACCTTGGTAAACTGTAACTCCTCTTCCGACACCTCCAATCCCACGCGGTCCCCTCCTTTCCTCGCTACTCCAGTCCGCTTCATCCTACCCGCCTAACACGGCTCCTTATCACAATCACAATAAAACTTTATTAGCCAAGTATGTTTTACAACATACGAGGAACTTCATTTGCCATACAGTCATAACAGTAAAAAGCAACAGGACGCACAAAATACATTTTAACGTAAACATCCACCACAGTGACCCCTCCACATTCCTCACTGTGATGGAAGTTGAAAAACAGTTCAATCTCTCCCTTCTTTGTCCTCCAGCGGTCGGGGGCTCGAACCTTCTGTGACCAGATGTGTCCATGGTCCCAGATCCCACATTTTAAGGCAGAGATAGCTGGATTCTGGGTTAGTACAGGTGTCAGAGGTTATAGGGAGAAGGCAGGAGAAAGGGGTCAGGAGCGAGAGATAGATCAGCCACGATCGAATGGTGGAGTAGACTTGATGGGCCGAATGGCCTCATTCGAATACTTTCATTTATGACATTATGACCTTATGACTGTCCAACTTCACCTGATAACACAGCCCTTCAGACCTGATGAAGTTGTTGTAAACCCTTTTGCACCCACTCCAATTGACTAACAAACCCACCCTTCCCTTTGTCTCACCCTCCACTCAAAAAACACAGGAGCAGGTCATCTGGCCCCTCGTGTCTGCCCCCTTTCACTGTGATCATGACGACCCCACCACGCACCTCTACCTCCTCTTTAACAACCTCAAATTACCACTCACCTCTATATCCTCCTGCTCCGATCTGCCTCCATATCTGAATAGCCCGCTTCATTCCCCCATCCCCACCACAATCTCCCAATCCTCCACACTCTCCGCACTCGTCCTCCCCGTCCACCCTCCCCCACCTCACGAAATATATCCCCGGATAAAATCTCCGGGGGAGATGTCTGTTGTCCACCCGATGTGGTTGTGGGTGAAACCCCGGGCAGGGTTTCAGTTGTCCGCCCGCCTGTGCCTGAGGCCGAGCGGCCTCTCCCCCGGTCCCGGGGCCGCGCTGCCCGAGTCTCCCCCCGACCCCCCGGGGACTCTCTGATTCTCTGCTTCTCCCCCCAGTCTCCGTCACCCTGGATGTGGAAACAGCGCATCCGCTGCTCGAGGTGTCTGAGGATCGGAAGAGGGTGAGACGGACCGGGACCCAGAGGAGACTCCCTGACACCGGGAAGAGGTTTACACACTGGCTGTTTGTGCTGGGATCGGAGGGATTCACATCGGGGAGACATTACTGGGAGGTGGAGGTGGCGGGGAGTGAGGGCTGGAGTCTGGGAGTCGCCGCAGAGTCTGTGGAGAGGAAGGTAGAGGTCACACTGACCCCGGAGACTGGAGTCTGGATCATCGAGCGGGGGGATGACGAGTTTGATGCATTCACCTCCCCTCCATCCCCTCTCCCCGCCCGTCCCATCCCCGGGAGGGTGGGAGTTTATCTCAGTTACGAGTCCGGGACAGTTTCATTTTACGACGCGGACACCAAGTCCCATCTCCACACCTTCACTGGGAATAAATTCAGGGAGAAACTTTATCCTTTCTTCTGGCCTTGGCGTAAAGACGTGTGGCTGAGAATCTGCTCCAGTTCCGCTCCGGGTGTGTAAAAGGGTCGGGTCCCGGGACCGGCGTCAGGAGCGGGGCTCAGGGGCTGTGGGGCAGAAACCCGGTGGACAACAGGTCGGCGCTGAACGGCTCCCATTTAATCCCCAAATTCCGTGTCGTAAAAACCCCAGTGAGCGCGGAAATAAAACCAGGGGGGATGTAAATGTGGGAAGAGAGAAATAAACAGCAAGTGGAATCAGAGCTGTCGATCCGTTCATTTTAACACGTTAACCGCGTCCGGCAACGGAACAGAAATTACTTTTGTGAAAATATTTTTTTAATGTAATGGGATTGGACCCTTCTGGTCAAAAGTCGTTACGGTATTATTAACTCCGTTCAATGACTAGTTCAATGTAATAGATAGAGTTCATGTTACTTCAGTGATTTGGAAAATGTACACAACCATTGACACACACGACAAGCTAATTCAAAGATCGCGTTTATTTGAATGATGTGCATTGTTGCTTCCAATACTGTAATTGAAATAAACTCAAAATTACTTGGACTGTACAGATTGCTTTTGAATTCTTTTGAAATCTACTGAACGGGGAGACAGCAGTTTAGTTTGCTTCAGTTTAGATTGGAGATACAGCTCGGAAACAGGCCCCTCGGCCCACCGAGTCCGCACCGCCCAGCGATCCCCACACATTAACACTACCCTACACACACGAGGGACAATTTGCACTTATACCAAGCCAATTGACCTACAAACCTATACCTCTTTGGAGTGTGAGAGGAAACCACAGAACACGCAGCTCACGGGGAGGACGTACAAACTCTGTACAGACAGCACCCGTAGTCCTGATGGAACCCAGATCTCTGGCGCTGTGAGGCAGCAACTCTACCGGTACCACACCTTAATCTTTTGAACTGTATTTTTGAGTTGCCCTCTCTACAAATTGGCGACTGCAATTCCTACACCTTCAACAGTGGCAGGTTTTCAGTGACAGGGAGGTGGTGGTTGAGGGGGACCCGTGAACCACTTGCCCTGTGGTTGACTGCAGGGGAACCACCTCTGTTGGCGCCGCAGGTGCATTTGTCCCATTTCTTTAAAATGGTCGTCATGATGGAGACCCTCGGGTCCTTTGGCCGGCGCCCCTCTTCCCAGACGAAAGCAGACATCGATGGTGAAATCCATCAGCTCCTACTGCGCGCCTGCACAAAGTTTGGCCGTCTGAGGAGAAGAATGTTTGATGAGCGGATCTCCAAAGCTCCACAAATCTCGGTGAACGCTGCCCTGGGCATGAGAAGCACAGGTTAGGACCCCGACTGGAGAATCTGGTCTATTTCTCTTCACCAAACACAAGGAATGAATCGGGAGGCTTCGGGAAGGCTCAGTCTCCGTCACCCTGGATGTGGAAACAGCGCATCCGCGGCTCGAGGTGTCTGAGGATCGGAAGAGGGTGAGATGGACCCGGACCTGGAGGAGTCTCCCTGACACGGGGAAGAGGTTTAGAGACTGTGCGTGTGTGCTGGGATCGGAGGGATTCACATCGGGGAGACATTACTGGGAGGTGGAGGTGGCGGGGAGTGAGGGCTGGTGTCTGGGAGTCGCCTCAGAGTCTGTGGAGAGGGAGGGACGGGACACACTGAGCCCGGAGACTGGAGTCTGGAGCATCAGGCGGAGGGGTGGCGAGTTTGATGCAGTCACCTCCCCTCTATCCCCTCTTCCCGCCCGTCCCATCCCCGGGAGGGTGGGAGTTTATCTCAGTTACGAGTCCGGGACAGTTTCATTTTACGACGCGGACACCAAGTCCCATCTCCACACCTTCACTGGGAATAAATTCACGGAGAAACTTTATCCTTTATTCCGGACTTTGGATGAAGACCAGTGGCTGAGAATCTGGTCCGGTTCCAATAGACAATACACAATAGACAATAGGTGCAGGAGTAGGCCATTCAGCCCTTCGAGCCAGCACCGCCATTCAATGCGATCATGGCTGATCACTCTCAATCAGTACCCCGTTCCTGCCTTCTCCCCATACCCCCTCACTCCGCTATCCTTAAGAGCTCTATCCAGCTCTCTCTTGAAAGCATCCAACGAACTGGCCTCCACTGCCTTCTGAGGCAGAGAATTCCACACCTTCACCACCCTCTGACTGAAAAAGTTCTTCCTCATCTCCGTTCTAAATGGCCTACCCCTTATTCTCAAACCCCTTATTCCGCTCCGGGTGTGTAAAAGGGTCGGTTCCCGGGACCGGCGTCAGGAGCGGGGCTCAGGGGCTGTGGGGCAGAAACCCAGTGGACAACAGGTCGGCGCTGAACGGCTCCGATTTAATCCCCAAACTGCAACATGACCTCCCAACTTCCATCCTCAATACTCTGACTGATGAAGGCCAATGTGCCAAAAGCCTTTTTGACCGCCTTATCTACCTGCGACTCGACCTTCAAGGAACCATGCCCCTGAACTCCTAGATCCCTCTGCTCTACAACACTCCCCAGAGGACTACCGTTCACTGTGTGGGTCCTGCCCTTGTTCGACGTCACAAAATGCAACACCTCATTACAACATCGCAGGCTCCAGTCTGCGACCCGCTGGCGCGCACATCACCCGCTGTGGCTCCGCTCACGTTTGTAACTCTTCACCTTTAACTTAACGTTTAATAAAGTCTTTAAAAAATAACCCGTGTTTGAGTTCTCTCCGCGTCTCCTCGTCACGGTACAGAGATCTCTTCAAACAGCAGACACAAGGATCCGTGGATACTGGTTTTATAAAAGGAAAAAGACGCACAGAATGCTGGAGTAACTCAGCGGGTCAGGCAGCATCTGTGGATAACATGGACAGGTGACGTTTCACAGAGTGCTGGAGTAACTTAGCGGGTCAGGCAGCATCTGTGGAGAACATGGATTGGTGACGTTTCGCAGAGTGCTGGAGTAACTCAGCGGGTCAGGCAGCATCTCTGGAGAATATGGCGAGGTGACGTTTCGGGTCGGGAACCACCTTCAGACTGAAAGGAGTGGGGGGGGGGGTGTGAAGCTGGAAGAGAGGAGGGGCAGGACAAAACATGGAGAGTGATAGGTGGATAAAGATAAGTGCGGAATTTGATAGGCAGACAGTTGGACAAAGACGAGAGAAGAAAAGACAAGGTGTGAAACAAGAAGATAAAGGGAGACACAAAATGCTGGAGTAACTCAGCGGGTCAGGCAGCATCTCTGTAGAGAAGGAATGGGTGACGTTTCGGGGCGATACACTTCTTCAGTCTCCCGCCCCCTTCCCTGACATCAGTTAAACCAGCATCTGCTGTTTTGTTTCCTATACAAGAAGATAATGTTCACCTCTGCTCTCTTCCTATTACAACCTTTGTCTTTTTATGTAGGAAGAAGGAAATGCAGAAACTGGTTGATACGGAAAAGGACATAAAATGACACAAGGACACAAAATGATGGAGTAACAACGGGTCAGGCGGCATCTGTGGAGATCATAGATGTCCATGATCTCCTGAGTTGGTGCCTGACCCGCTGAGTTACTCCAGCACTTTGTGTCCTTGTGTCTTTTTATGTTTAGTGTATAGTTTACAGTTTGAGTGCGGAAACAGGCCCATCAGCCCACCGTGTCCCCACCGATCAGCAATACACTAGTTCTATACTACACACTAGGGACAATTCAGGTTATGCCTGGGTTTACTGAGCAAAACACTGCAATAGCTGGGCGGTCCACCTGCGCCCCCTGCCGCGAGTAGTGCAGAAACGGTGCGCCTAACGGGCTGACGATTGCCGTAGGGGAGGGGGTATGGCACGGTCTGAATGGACGAGGAACCATAAAGAACCGTGTCGGGCGCCCTCCCAGAGCAGCAGAGAAACCCGGCCTCGGACCGTGTCGGAAACGGTGCCAGGAGATCGACAACAGGTGACTACACGGCGGCGCACCTTGCTGTGTACTCGGGGTACGCCAGTGTGTACGCGGATACATGGCTCTGTGTGCATTATTTGGTAGTGTAATAAAATACCTTGGTACATAAAACTCTGTTGTCAGAATCCGGTGACCTATCAAACACACAACACCTCCTTCTACAATCATTCTGTAGAGGGTCTTGACCTGAAACCTCGTCTACCCAAATTCCCCAGAGATGCTGCTTGGCCCGTGGAGTTACCCCATCGCTTTGTGTCAATTTTCTGTAAAGCTGCTTCTGCGGTTCCTCGTGGGCCCCTGGTGATCAAGGTCAGGCTGGGCTGCGAGTGGGGGGTCTGGCTCACTGTGCTGCTCTCCGGGGCTGGAGGGGTTAACAGGGCGGGCAGGCGGCAAGTAAGTAGTGGGGGGGGGGAGGGGTAGACAAATTGGGAATATGAAGATGGAGTTAAAGGGGAAGCGAATACAGGAGAAATTGCAAAGGACTCTCGAATGAATGGGAAGGGAAGTTCTAGAAGGGATAAGAGAGTAAGGTCAGGGCCAATTGTGACCGGTGTGAGAGGGGAGGTTAATACCGAAGTTAAAGTGTTGTATTTAAATGCGCAAAGTATAAAAATAAAGTGGATGAGCTTGAGGCTCAGTTAGTCATGGGCAAGTATGATGTTGTGGGAATCACTGAGACATGGCTACAAGAGGACCAGGGCTGGGAACTGAATATTCAGGGGTACACAACGTATAGAAAAGACAGACAGGTGGGCAGAGGGGGTGGGGTTGCTCTGCTGGTAAGGAATGATATTCACTCCCTTGCAAGGAGTGACATAGAATCAGGAGATGTAGAATCAGTATGGATAGAGATGAGGAATTGTAAGGGTAAAAAGACCCTGATGGGAGTCATCTACAGGCCCCCAAACAGTAGCCTCGACATAGGGTGCAAGTTGAATCAGGAGCTAAAATTGGCATGTCGCAAATGTAATGCTACGGTTGTCATGGGAGATTTCAACATGCAGGTAGACTGGGAAAATCAGGTTGGTAATGGACCGCAGGAAAGAGAGTTTGTGGAGTGCCTCCGAGATGGATTCTTAGAACAGCTTGTACTGGAGCCTACCAGGGAGAAGGCAATTCTGGATTTAGTGTTATGTAATGAACCTGACCTGATAAGGGGACTTGAGGTAAATGATCCATTAGGAGGCAGTTGCCACAATATGATAAGTTTTACTCTACAAATTGAGAGGGAGAAGGGGAAATCGGAGGTGTCAGTATTACAGTATAAGATTACAGACGCATGAGGCAGGAGCTGGCCAAAATTGACTGGAAGGAGGCCCTAGCAGGGAAGACTGTGGAACAGCAATGGCAGGTATTCCTGGGAATAATGCAGAAGTTGCAGGATCAATTTATCACAAAGAGGAGGAAAGATTCTAAGGGGAGTAAGAGGCACCCGTGGCTGACAAGGGAAGTCAGGGACAGCATAAAAATAAAAGGGAAAAAGTATAACATAGCAAAGACGAGTGGGAAGCCAGAGGATTGGGACACTTTTAAAGAGCAACAGAAGATAACTAAAAAGGCAATACGGGGAGAAAAGATGAGGTGCGAGGGTAATCTAGCCAATAATATAAAGGAGGATAGCAAAAGCTTTTTTAGGTATGTGAAGAGGAAAAAAATAGTCAAGGCAAATGTGGGTCCCTTGAAGACAGAAGCAGGGGAATTTATTATGGGGAACAAGGAAATGGCAGACGAGTTGAACCGGTACTTTGGATCTGTCTTCACCAAGGAGGATACAAACAATCTCCCAGATGTTTTAGTGGCCAGAGATCCTAGGGTGACAGAGGAACTGGAGGAAATCCACATAAGGCAGGAAAAAGTTTTGGGTAAACTGATGGGACTCAATGCTGATAAATCCCCAGCGCCTGATGGTCTGCATCCCAGGGTGCTAAAGGAGGTGGCTCTAGAAATTGTGGACGCAATAGTGATTATTTTCCAATATTCTATAGATTCCGGGTCAGTTCCTGTGGATTGGAGGGTAGCTAATGTAATCCCACTTTTCAAGAAAGGAGGGAGAGAGAAAACGGGAAATTATAGACCAGTTAGTCTGACATCAGTGGTGGGAAAGATGCTGGGGTCAATTATAAAAGACGAAATTGCGGAGCATTTGGATCGCAGTAACATGATCGTTCCGAGTCAGCATGGATTTACGAAGGGGAAATCGTGCTTGACTAATCTACTGGAATTTTCTGAGGATGTAACTAGGAAAGTTGACAGGGGAGAGCCGGTGGATGTGGTGTACCTCGACTTTCTGAAAGCCTTCGACAAGGTCCCACATAGGTAAAATTAGAGCACATGGTATTGGAGGTAGGGTACTGACATGGATAGAAAGTTGGTTGACAGACAGAAAGCAAAGAGTGGGGATAAATGGGTCCCTTTCATAATGACAGGCAGTAACTAGTGGGGTACCGCAAGGCTCGGTGTTGGGACCGCAGCTATTTACAATATACATCAATGACTTGGATGAAGGGATTAAAAGTACCATTAGCAAATTTGCCGATGATACAAAGCTAGGTGGCAGTGTAAACTGTGAGGAAGATGCTATGAGGTTGCAGGGTGACTTGGACAGGTTGTGTGAGTGGGCGGATGCATGGCAGATGCAGTTTAATGTAGATAAGTGTGAGGTTATCCACTTTGGTGGTACGAATAGGAAGGCAGATTATTATCTGAATGGTGTCAAGTTAGGAAAAGGGGACATACAACGTGATCTGGGTGTCCTTAGTGCATCAGTCACTGAAAGGAAGCTTGCAGGTAGAGCAGGCAGTGAAGAAAGCCAATGGAATGTTGGCCTTCATTACAAGAGGCGTTGAGTATAGGAGCAAAGAGATTCTTCTGCAGTTGTACAGGGCCCTAGTGAGACCGCACCTGGAGTACTGTGGGCAGTTTTGATCTCCAAATTTGAGGAAGGATATTCTTGCTATTGAGGGCGTGCAGCGTAGGTTTACTAGGTTAATTCCCGGAATGGCGGGACTGTCATATGTTGAAAGACTGGAGCGACTAGGTTTGTATACACTGGAATTTAGAAGGATGAGAGGGGATCTTATCGAAACGTATAAGATTATTAAGGGGTTGGACACGTTAGAGGCAGGAAACATGTTCCCAATGTTGGGGGAGTTCAGAACCAGGGGCCTCAGTTTAAGAATAAGGGGTAGGCCATTTAGAACAGAGATGAGGAAAAACTTTTTTAGTCAGAGTTGTGAATCTGTGGAATTCTCTGCCTCAGAAGGCAGTGGAGGCCAGTTCTGAATACATTCAAGAGAGAGCTAGATAGAGCTCTTAAAGATAGCGGAGTCAGGGGGTATGGGGAGAAAGCAGGAACGGGATACTGATTGAGAATGATCAGCCATGATCACATTGAATGGCGGTGCTGGCTCGAAGGGCCGAATGGCCTACTCCTGCACCTATTGTCTATTGTCTATTGCCATTGGTTTTCTTCACTGCCTGCTGTACCTGCATGTATTCTACTGTTTTTTGTTTTGGCGGGGGTGGGAATGAATGAAATGTCTGATTTCTATAACTATTAATAGACTTCTGAATGAGTTCTGCATGTACATGTGTGAGTAATGTTGTGTGGAACTGCAGGCCCATCCACTTTGTAGTCAACACTCCCACCGTGTGGTGATCCGCTGCACTGGAGGGCCGGCCACTGTGATCATCACTCCCACCGTGTGGTGATCCGTTGCACTGCAGGCCCGTCCCCTTTGTGGTCAACACTCCCACCGTGTGGTGATCCGCTGCACTGCAGGCCCGTCTAATAATTAATAATTAATTAATTAATGATCCTTGCGTAGGAAAATAACTGCAGATGCTGGTACAAAATCGAAGGTATCACAGAGTGCCGGAGTAACTCAGCGGGTCGGAAAGCCTCTGTGGAGAACATGGATAGGTGATGTATCACAGAGTGCCGGAGTAACTCAGCGGGTCGGGCAGCATCTGTGGAGAACATGGATAGGTGACGTTTCACAGATTGCTGGAGTAACTCAGCGGGTCGGGCAGCATCTGTGGAAAGAGGAAATGGGTGACTTTTCGGGTCGAGACACTTCTGAAGAAGGGTCTGAAAGGTTCAGTCTGAAGGTCTCGACCCGAAACGTCACCCATTCCCTCTCTCCTAGATGCTGCCTGACCCGCTGAGTTACTCCAGCATTTTGTGATAGCTTCGATTTGTACCAGCATCTGCAGGTATTTTCCTACACTACGAATGTGTTACACAGACAACAGGTGCAGGAGGAGGCCTTTTGGCCCTTCGAGCCTGTATGCACCGCCACTCATTGTGATCGCGGCTGATCGTCCACAATCAGTAACCCATGCCGGCCTTCTCCCCATATCCCTTGATTCCACTAGCCACTAGAGCTCTATCTAACTCTCTCTTAAATCCATCCAGTGAATCGGCCTCCACTGCCCTCTGTGGCAGAGAATCCCACACATTCACAACTGGAAACGTTTCTCCTCACCTCAGTTTTAAATGGCCTCCCCTTTATTCTTAGACTGTGCCCCCTGATTCTGGACTCATCCAACATTAAAAATAATAATAATAATGCATTACATTTATATAGCGCTTTTCAAACACTCAAAGACGCTTTACAGGGATTTCTAGAACATAGAGAAGTGAATAAATAAATAGATAAATAAGTAAACAAACAGAGAAAGGAGACAGAAGGTGAGGTGACCTTCAGTGGTTGAAGGCAGTGCTGAAGAGGTGAGACTTCAGTGATGTTTTGAATGTGGTGAGTGAGGAGGAGTCTCTGACGGTTTGGGGTAGTGAGTTCCAGAGGGTGGGAGCAGCGATGGAGAAAGCCCTGTCCCCCCAGGATCTGAGTTTGGTCCGGATGGGGGGGGGGGGGGGGGGGGACAGGAGATTGGCAGCAGCAGAGCGGAGGGTGCAGGTGGGAGTGTGCCAACATTGGGAACATGTTTCCTGCATCTAGCTTGTCCAGTCCTTTTTATAATTTTACACGTCTCTATAAGATCCCCCTCTCATCCTTCTAAACTCCAGTGAATACAAGCCCAGTCTTTCCAATCTTTCCTCGTATGACAGTCCCGCCATCCCAGGGATTAAACTGGTGAACCTGCGCTGCACTGCCTCAATAGCAAGGACGTCCTTCCTCAAATTAGGAAACCAAAACTGCACACAGTACTCCAGGTGCGATCTCACTAGGGTCTCACTAGGGCCCTGTTCAACTGCAGAAGGACCTCTTTGCTCCTCAACTCAACTTCTCTCGTTATGAAGGCCAACATTCCACCAGCGTACGACAAGGTTAGTTTGAGTGAAACAATTTCTCGCTGAGTTATTAGTTTATTTATCGGTTTGTTTTCACATCCTGCATGTGGAGCGAATAATTAGCTGTAAGATCAGTCTGTTTATCTGTTGTTGGTGATTCTCCAGCAAGGCCGCCTGGCCCTTGGGCCTTCACGGAGTTCCTAGGCCCTGTGGAGCCTGGAAAACTAGGCCCGGTAAAGAGCCTGGGCCTCGGTTAGTCCGTACGTCCTCGTGAGCCTTGAAACAAGGCCGTGTTCAAGCCTAGGCCTTGTTTAAAGTACTTTGGAGCCTCAAAACTAGGACCAGCTACGAAACTGGGCCTCGATTAGTCCGCAAGTCCTCGGGAGCCTTGAAACTAGGCCGCGTTCAAGCCTAGGCCTGGTTTAACGTTCTTTGAAGCCTCAAAACCAGGCCCAGTTCAGAGCCTGGGCCTTGGTTAGTCTGTAAGTCCTCAGGAGTCTTGAGGGGGGGAGGGGAGGGGATGAGGGGGGAGGTGAAGGCCCTTCCACCCTTCCAGTCCCTACTAGAACAGTCTGTCAGACAGTTAACCTCCCTCCCCTCTCTCTCTTGCTCTCCCTCCCACTCCCTCTCTCTCTCTCTATCTATTTCTCTCCCCATCTTTCTCTCCCCTCCCCCTCTCTCTCCCCATCTCTTTCTCCCACTCCCTCTCTCTCCCACTCCCTCTCTCTCTTTCCTCTTTCGCCCCCCTCTCTCTCTCTCCCACTCCCTCTCTCTCCCCATATCTCTCTCCCTCTCCCCCCTCTCCCTCTCTCACCCACTCCCTCTCACTCTCTATCTCTTTCTCTCTCCCTCTCTCTCACTTCCTCTCTCTGCCGCCTCCCACTCCCTCTATCTCTCCCCATCTCTTTCTCCCCCTCAATCTCTCTCTCTCTCTCTCTTATCCCCTCTCTCCCCCTCTCTCTCCCCCCCTCCCTCTCTCCCCATCTTTTTCTCTCCCCCCTCTCTCCATCTCTCTCTGTGGCCTGACTCGCTGAGTTACTCCAGTTCTGTTGTGTCTATCTTAAGACAGAAACACAGACAACAGGTGCAGGAGGAGGCCACTCGGCCCTTCGAGCCTGTACGCACCGCCATTCATTGTGATCGCGGCTGATCGTCCACAATCAATAACCCGTGCCTGCCTTCTCCCCATATCCCTTGATTCCACTGGCCCCTAGAGCTCTATCTAACTCTCTCTTAAACCCATCCAGTGAATCGGACTCCACTGCCCTCTGTGGCAGAGAATCCCACACATTTACAACTGCAAACGTTCCTCCTCACCTCAGCTTTAAACGCCCTCCCCTTTATTCTTAGACTGTGTGGCCCCTGGTTCTGGGCTCGCCCAACATTTGGAACATGTTTCCTGCATCTAGCTTGTCCAGTCCTTTTATAATTTTACACGTCTCTATAAGATCCCCTCTCATCCTTCTAAACTCCAGTGAATACAAGTCCAGCCTTTCCAATCTTTCCTCGTACGACAGTCCCGCCATTCCGGGGATTAACCTGGTGAACCTACGCTGCACTGCCTCAATAGCAAGGACGTCCTTCCTCAAACTAGACCAAAACTGCACACAGTACTCCAGGTGTGGTCTCATCAGGGCCCTGTACAACTCAAAAATGCGTCAACTCTCAATCTCTCCCTCTCTCCCTCTTTCCCACTCCCTCTCGCACCCTCTCTCTCTCTCTCTCTCTACCGCACAGAACTGCTTTGAGCTCTACATCCCCAATAATCGTGACCAGTTGATCAAGGCGTGCAAGACAGAGGCTGATGGCCGGGTGGTCGAGGGGAACCACACCGTGAACTGAATATCCGCCCCTACCCTCGATGGTGGAATGGATCAAATACGACTGGGAGAGAGACAGAGAGACAGAGAGAGAGAGAGAGAGAGAGAGAGAGAGAGAGAGAGAGAGAGAGAGAGAGAGAGAGAGAGAGGAGAGAGAGAGGGGGAGAGAGAGAGGGAGAGAGAGAGGGGGAGAGAGAGAGGGGGAGAGAGAGAGAGGGGGAGAGAGAGAGAGGGGGAGAGAGAGTGTGTGTGTAGGGTAGTGTTAATGTGCGGGGATCGCTGAGCGGTGCGGACTCGGTGGGCCGAGGGGCCTGTTTCCGAGCTGTATCTCCAATCTAAACTGAAGCAAACTAAACTGCTGTCTCCCCGTTCAGTAGATTTCAAAAGAATTCAAAAGCAATCTGTACAGTCCAAGTAATTCTGAGTTTATTTCAATTACAGTATTGGAAGCAACAATGCACATCATTCAAATAAACGCGATCTTTCAATTAGCTTGTCGTGTGTGTCAATGGTTGTGTACATTTTCCAAATCACTGAAGTAACATGAACTGTATCTATTACATTGAACCAGTCATTGAACGGAGTTAATAATACCGTAACGACTTTTGACCAGAAGGGTCCAATCCCATTACATTTAAAAAATATTTTCACAAAAGTAATTTCTGTTCCGTTGCCGGACGCGGTTAACGCGTTAAAATGAACGGATCGACAGCTCTGATTCCAATTGCTGTTTATTTCTCTCTTCCCACATTTACATTCCCCCTGGTTTTATTTCCGCGCTCACTGGGGGTTTTTTACGACGCGGAATTTGGGGATTAAATGGGAGCCGTTCAGCGCCGACCTGTTGTCCACCGGGTTTCTGCCCCACAGCCCCTGAGCCCCGCTCCTGACGCCGGTCCCGGGACCCGCCCCTTTTACACACCCGGAGCGGAACCGGAGCAGATTCTCAGCCACTGGTCTTTACGCCAAGAAGGCCCGAAGAAAGGATAAAGTTTCTCCGTGAATTTATTCCCAGTGAAGGTGTGGAGATGGGACTTGGTGTCCGCGTCGTAAAATGAAACTGTCCCGGACTCGTAACTGAGATAAACTCCCACCCTCCCGGGGATGGGAGGGGCGGGGAGAGGGGATGGAGAGGAGGTGAATGCATCAAACTCGTCATCACACCGCCTGATCCTCCAGACTCCAGTCTCCGGGGTCAGTGTGACCGATCCCTTCCTCTCCACAGACTCTGCGGCGACTCCCAGACTCCAGCCACGACTCCCCGCCACCTCCACCTCCCAGTAATGTCTCCCCGATGTGAATCCCTCCGATCCCAGCACACACCACCTGTCTGTAAACCTCTTCCCGGTGTCAGGGAGACTCCACCGGGTCCCGGTCCGTCTCACCCTCTTCCGATCCTCAGACACCTCGAGCTGCGCATGCGCTGTTTCCACATCCAGGGTGACGGAGACTGGGGGGAGAAGCAGAGAATCAGAGAGTCCCCGGGGGTCGGGGGGAGACTCGGGCAGCGCGGCCCCGGCGGACAACTGAAACCCTGCCCGGGGTTTCACCCACAACCACATTGGGTGGACAACAGACATCTCCCCCGGAGCTTTTAATCCAGGGATGGAGAGTTGAATTTCGTGAGGTGGGGGAGGGTGGACGGGAAGGACGAGTGCGGAGAGTGAGGAGGATTGCCAGATTGCGGTGGGGATGGAGGAACTAAGCGGGTTATTCAGATATGGAGGCAGATCGGAGCAGGAGGATATAGAGGTGAGTGGTAATTTGAGGTTGTTAAAGAGGAGGTAGGGGTGCGTGGTGGGGTCGTCATGATCACAGTGAAAGGGGGCAGACACGAGGGGCCAGATGACCTGCTCCTGTGTTTTTTGAGTGGAGGGTGAGACAAAGGGAAGGGTGGGTTTGTTAGTCAATTGGAGTGGGTGCAAAAGGGTTTACAACAACTTCATCAGGTCTGAAGGGCTGGGTTATCAGGTGAATTTGGACAGCCATCAGGTCATAATGTCATAAATGAAAGTATTCGAATGAGGCCATTCGGCCCATCAAGTCTACTCCACCATTCAATCGTGGCTGATCTATCTCTCGCTCCTAACCCCTTTCTCCTGCCTTCTCCCCACAACCTCTGACACCTGTACTAACCCAGAATCCAGCTATCTCTGCCTTAAAATGTGGAATCTGGGACCATGGACACATCTGGTCACAGAAGGTTCGAGTCCCCGACCGCTGGAGGACAAAGAAGGGAGGGATTGAACTGTTTTTCACCTTCCATCACAGTGAGGAATGTGGAGGGGTCACTGTGGTGGATGTTTACGTTAAAATGTATTTTGTGTGTCCTGTTGCTTTTTACTGTTATGACTGTATGGCAAATGAAGTTCCTCGTATGTTGCAAAACATACTTGGCTAATAAAGTTTTATTGTGACTGTGATAAGGAGCCGTGTTAGGCGGGTAGGATGAAGCGGACTGGAGTAGCGATGAAAGGAGGGGACCGCGTGGGATTGGAGGTGCAGGAAGAGGAGTTACAGTTTACCAAGGTACAGCGAAAATATTTTGTTGAGTGCTAACCAGTCAGTAGAAAGACAATACATGATTACAATCAATACGTTTGCAGATACATGATGTGGGAATAATGTTTAGTGCAATGTAAAGCCAGCAAGGTGCGATCAAGGATAGTCCGAGGATCACCAACGCGGAAGGTAGTAGTTCAGCACTGCTCTCTGGTTGTGGTAGGACGATTCAGTTCCCTGATAACAGCGGGGAAGAAACTGTCCCTGAATCTGGAGGTGTGCGTTTTCACACTTCTGTACCTCTTGCCTGATGGGAGAGGTGAGAAGAGGGAGTGGCCAGGGTGAGACTGGTCCTTGATTATGCTGCTGGCCTTGCCGAGGCAGCGTGAGGTATAAATGGTGTCAGTGGCTGGAGTTTCGGGTTTGCGGGAGAGCAGGGAGGAGAGTCTGGAACGGGAATGACGGACTGCGCTTCCTGTAAATTGGCATCAGGACCGCGCGCAACTCCGCCAACATCCAACAGCAGGGACAAAACTCCTTGAGCTGGAGGGAGACTCCGTGGGGATCTGTGGCCACGGGGTTTCCGCTTCTGATTTCAAACCCCGTGTCTGGAGAGAGCCGGCCGAGCGGAGGAAACGGTGGGGAAAACATTGCAATGAATAACAATAGACACTGGACAATAGGTGCAGGAGTAGGCCATTCAGCCCTTCGAGCCTGCACCACCATTGAATGTGTTCATGGCTGATCATTCTCAATCAGTACCCCGTTCCTGCCTTCTCCCCATACCCCCTGACTCCGCTATCCTTAAGAGCTCTATCTAGCTCTCTCTTCAATGCATTCAGAGAACTGGCCTCCACTGCCTTCTGAGGCAGAGAATTCCACAGATTTACAACTCTCTGACTGCAAACGTTTTCCCTCATCTCCGTTTTAAATGGCCTACCCCTTATTCTTAAACTGTGGCCCCTGGTTCTGGACTCCCCCAACATTGGGAACATGTTTCCCCCCTCTAACGTATCCAGCCCCTTAATAATCTTATATGTTTCGATAAGATCCCCTCTCATCCTTCTAAATTCCAGTGTAACAACGTTCAGCACATCAGCCCCACTCTGTTCATTAACCCCACCCCCCTTCCTACATCCCCATCCTTTCAAATGCATTTGATCCAATCTCTACATGTCCTTAATCTCCCCACTGGCTGGCCTACAGGGAATCAGGAGGGCGAGAGGGAGCAATGAAGGATCCTTGTCGAGTCGGATTGAAGAAAATTCCAAGGCATGTTATACAGACATTAAACGCAAGCGGTTAACAGTGAAGCGAGGGGGACCCAGAACAAGGGGCCACAGTTTAAGAATAAGGGGTAGGCCATTTAGAACGGAGATGAGGAAGAACTTTTTCAGTCAGAGAGTGGTGAAGGTGTGGAATTCTCTGCCTCAGAAGGCAGTGGAGGCCAGTTCGTTGGATGCTTTCAAGAGAGAACTGGATAGAGCTCTTATGAATAGCGGAGTGAGGGGGTATGGGGAGAAGGCAGGAACGGGGTACTGATTGAGATTGATCAGCCATGATCGCATTGAATGACGGTGCTGGCTCGAAGGGCTGAATGGCCTACTCCTGCACCCATTGTCTATTGTCTATTGACTCCTGTTGGATAAAGGAGGTAATTGACGCCTGGAACGAGAGTAAGTTGAAGAGTCCCATGTCCAATATTAAATATGCCCTTTACATGCAATGAATTAGGGACTAGTGGAATCAAGGGATATGGGGAGAAGGCAGGCACGGGTTATTTATTGTGGCTGATCAACCATGATCACAATGAATGGTGGTGCCGGCTCGAAGGGCCGAATGGCCACCTCCTGCACCTATTTTCTATGTTTCTAATACTTACAGATCATGAACAATTATTTATGTTTTACCTCTTTTAACGTAATCAGTCGTTTTTCTCAACACCGTGTTGAACAAAAATGGGTCATCGAACTTTCCAACGTCCAGAGCGCCGTCTGCTACTGACAGCGACTTGTTATCATCACTTATCCTGCATGAATTATACACCTGGTTAAAAGACCCGCATCAACGATTTCTGAGTTAATTACCAAAACAGTGCAGAGAGTCTCACCTCCTCTTCTGACGAGTTTCCTCCTGAAATATAAAACATCAGAAAGATCAATTAATTTACACTGAGCGTCCACATCGTGACAGCAGGAGTTTCAGCCAAATTGTTACAATGTGCCGACAGAAACCAGCTCTTAATGCTGATGCGGGGCCGCCAGCAGTCCAGTATGAAGTATTAATTGTAGGTAAAAAGTATATTTAATAATGGACTTTAGTAGACAATAGACAATAGGTGCAGGAGTAGGCCATTCCATAGGCTGATGGAGATCCAGCATTGCCCCTTCACGCGCCCCTGATTACTCTTGCTCCATGTAGGTCAGCAAGGGAGGAACCATATCGTCTATAGACTCAGTCTGACCCGAAAGGTCTCAACTCGAAATGTCACCCATTCCATCCCTCCAGAAATGCTGCCTGTCCCGCTGAGTTACTCCAGGTTAATGTGTCTACACTGATTACTGAATTGGAATCTGACCAGGAAGATAAATGGGGAATGCAATGGAGGCATGAGGTGGAACTCAACAGGGGAGAATGTGCTGGGCGCCAAGTGGAAAGGGTTGGGGGAAATTGGGCATTCATTTTGTAATTGTGCCCTTACACTGAATCAAAATGAAACTGTAACTCCCTACCTTCAGAAATATCAAACTGTCCGTTTGGTTCATCCGCTCCTGTAGCTTTAAGAGTTTCTCTTGAATGGAGTTTATCTCCTCTTGAATCGCTCGTAGATTCTTTTCCATTGGATTTAGAACGCTCTCCTCGTCTTCCCGGAGATCCTTAAGAAAGAGTCGCTCTTTCTCATTGAGAATCTGGCGCAGTTCAGCAAATACCGATGTGATGTAGGTCAACAGGTTCTGTGAATGTTCCTGTCAAATGAAAGGTGAAGGGCAATATTATCGAGCCTGGAATCTAAGACAATAGCACAAGGTCAGAGAAGGGAAACTGGAAACCTTACCCGGACTCCAGAAATCTTCTCTTTCTGTCGCTGCTCCATTTCCTCCACCGCTGATTTATTTTTTGTGAGAATCTCCAAGGAAGTTTTAATCTGCTCCTGGGATTGAGATTCAGATTCAGTCAGTGAAAGAATTAGACCGGACGGAACCAATGAACCGTGGACACTGAACTACACATGAAGAAATGTTTACAAACATCCATAAACTGTTGAAGAACTCATCGTGTCAGGAATCGTGGAAAGCAGTGACGGGATCGCTCAAAGTCAACATGGAATTATGAAGGGGAAATTATGCTTGACTAATATTCTGGATTTTTTTTGAGGATGTAACAAGTAGAATGGATAAGCTAGTGCCAGTGGATGTGGTGTAGCTGGACTTTCAAAAAGCCTTTGACAAAGTCCCACACAAGAGATTAGTGTTCAAAATTAGAACACCTGGTATTGGGGGCACAGTGTTTACATGGATAGAGAACTGGTTGGCAGACAGGAAGCAAAGTGTACAAATTAATGGGTCCTTTTCAGAATGGCAGGCAGTGACTAGTGGGGTGCCGCAAGGCTCGGTGCTGCGACCCCAGTTAGTTACAATATATATAAACGATTTAGATGAGGCAATTAAATGTAACATCTCTAAGTTTGCAAATTACACAAAGTTTGGTGGGACTGTGAGTTGCGAGGAGGATGCTATGAGGCTGCAGGGTTACTTGAAGAGGTTGGGTGAGTGGGCAGATGCATAACAGATGCAGTATAATTTTCATAAATGTGAGGTTATCCACTTTGGTGGCAAGAACAGGAAGACAGATTATTATCTGAATGGTGTCAGATTAGGAGAAGGGGAAGTGCAACGAGACCTGGGTGTGCTTGTACATCAGTCACTGAAGATAAGCATGCAGGTATAGCAGGCAGTGATGAAAGGCAATGGTATGTTGGCCTTCATTGCGAGAGGATTTGAATTTAGGAGCAAGGAGTTAAGACTGCAGTTGTACAGGGCCCTGGTGAGACCGCACCTGGAGTATTGTGTGCAATTTTGTTGTTTTAATTCGAGGAAGGACATTATGGGTTTTGAGGGAGTGCAGCGTTACTTCACCAGGTTAATTCCCGGGATGGCGGAACTGAGGTATGATGAAAGAGTAGTTCGATTGGACTTGTGTTTGCTGGAATTTAGAAGAATGAGAGGGGATCATACAAACATATACATTTCTTGGAGGAATGGACAGGGTAGATGCAGGGAAATATTCACGATGTTGGGGGAGTCCAGAACCAGGGACAACAGTTTACGAATAAGGGGTCGGCCATATTGGGTTCAGATGAGGAAAAACCTTTTCACCCAGAGAGTTGTGAATCTGTGGAATTCTCTGCCACAGAAGGCAGTGGAGGCCAATTCACTGGATGTTTTCAAGAGAGAGTTAGATCAAATCTTAGGGCGAAGGGAATCAAGGGATGTGGGGGAAAAGCAGGAACGGGGTACTGATTTTAGATGATTCACCATGATCATATTGAATGTAGGTGCTGGCTTGAAGGGCCGAATGGCCTACTCTTGCACCTATTTTTCTATGTTGCTATGTTCTACGTATCAGCAGAGAGCCGCGGGCTGTCTCACCTGGAAGGATTGCTGGAGTCCCTGCATGGACGTGAGGGAGAAGGTACAGGGACAGGTGTTTCATCGCCAGCGGTGGCTGGGACAAGTACCTGGGGAAGGGCTGGGGTTTGGGTGGGAGGCTGGGTGAACCGAACAGTCGCCGAGGGAGCGCGGTCTGCAAAAGGCAGAATGGAAAAATCATCAGCGAATCAAACTCTGTTCGCTTTTACCTGGTAGCTTTCAAAAGCTTGTTGAATCGATATGAAACTGTGAGACTTGTGTTCCCGCGCGTCCACGCAAATCACACAGACCAGTTTCTTGTCGGTTTCACAAAACAGCTTCAGTTCTTCCTGATGTTCCTCACAGTGAAGTTTACTTTCCTTCCCTCCCGTGTTGAGGCTCAGTGCTCGAGCTGTCTCAGTCATACTCGCCAAGGCCCGATTTACCCTGAGGCTGCGGTCTGCAATCTCCTCTCTACATTCCGGGCATGAGTTTCTCCCCTCCTTGTCCCAACTCTGTGTGATACAGGAGCGGCAGAAGTTGTGCCCGCACTCCAGTATAACCGGATCGCTGAAGAAATCCAGGCAAATGGGACAAGTCGCGTCTTCAGTTAAACTCTGGATCTGGTGTTTCGAAGCCATTTTTAATTCCGACCACTTTCTGGTTCAAAACGCCTCCGCCTTCAGGAAGCTGCCGACCCGCACAGAACCGCAGGTGTCAACGACACGCCCTGCAGTGCGCGGGGAATTGATTCTGTGCTGAATAATGTTGTTTTGCTGGGAGTGTTCAGCGTCAAGTGCCTCTGGCAATCTGCCACTGATTACACACCAGCAAGAGGCTGGCAACACGTTAAACGAGTCTGAACGTGTCAATAACCGGGCGGACGAGCGCCGGGCAGTCTAAGGAAGGGCAGAAACGAAATGGAAGATGTATTAAGTTATCTCTACGTAGAGCGTGAAACGGTGGTTAAACATCAACTTAGAGCGACTGCTATTAAAATAAAATCTGCAATAAAATCGGAGACCTGGAGAGAATGTTGTGTTGTGAGGTGACAGACGCGCGACAATCGCTGAGATTTGGTTGCATAAAAAGTAGGAAAGACAATACTCTGTTACTGCGTGCAACACATTCATCTTCTCGGTGAAAGTCGTCTTGTTGAAAGAAACAGCAAGCACATGTGACACACGTGTGTGTGTGTCTGTGTGTGTGTCTGTGTGTGGATGTTTGTGTGTGTCTGTGGGTGTGGGTCTGTGTGGGTCTGTGTGTGGGTGTGTGTGTGGGTGTGTGTGTCTGTGTGTGGGTGTGTGTGTGGGTGTGTGTGTCTCGGTGTGTGTGGGTGATTGTGGCTGTGTCTGTGTGGGTGTGTGTGTCTGTGTGTGGGTGTGTGTGTGTGGGTCTGTGTGTGGGTGATTGTGTCTGTGCGTGTGTCTGTGTGTGGGTCTGTGTGTGGGTGTCTGTGTGTGGGTGTCTGTGTGTGGGTGTCTGTGTGTCGGTCTGTGTGTGTGTGTGGGTCTGTGTGTGTGTGTGAGTGTGGGTCTGTGTGTGTGTGGGTGTGTGCTTGTGTTACATTTCTTGGCCTTGTAATAAAAAATAGACAACACATTAATTGTGTGGCTGAGCTTACTTACCCCAGTCTAATAGACACCGACACTCCAGCAGTTGTCTGGACACACCCAGTGTGTGGGTGTGTGTGTGGGTCTGTGTGTGTGTCTGTGTGTGTGTCTGTGTGTGGGTGTGCGTGTGGGTTAGCTGCGAGGGGGATGCTAGGAGGCTGCAGATTGACTTGGATAGATTAGGCGAGTGGGCAAATGCATGGTAGATGCAATATAATGTGGATAAATATGAGGTTTCCACTTTGGCGGCAAGAACAGGAAAGCAGAGTATTACCTGAATGGTGGAATTCTCTGCCACAGAAGGTAGTTGAGGCCAGTTCATTGGCTATATTTAAGAGGGAGTTAGATGTGGCCCTTGTGGCTAAAGGGATCAGGGGATATGGAGAGAAGGCAGGTACAGGTTACTGAGCTGGATGATCAGCCATGATCATATTGAATGGCGGTGCAGGCTCGAAGGGCCGAATGGCCTACTCCTGCACCTATTTTCTATGTTTCTATGTTTCTATGTTTCTATGTCATTGTACCCACAGAAAACACTGCCCCTCACATTCCCAATGAACCTGACCCCCCCCCCCATATCCCGGTAACTCTGTTTGTGTTGTTATTTGTGAGCGGAGCACCAAGGTACATTCCTTGAATGTGCACATACTTGGCCAATAAACTTATTCATTCATTCATGAAAAGGTGAGGCTAAAGGTGAAAAGAGTCAGAAAGGGTGTCAGATGAGGAGAGTAGTGAAATGTGAAGCTGCAGGGAGGGGTATGGATACGAGAGTCAGTCTGAAGAAGGTTCTCGACTCAAAACATCATCTATTCCTTTTCATGCTGCCTGACCCGCTGAGTTACTCCAGCACTCTGTGAAACGTCACCTATCCATGTTCTCCAGAGATGCTGCCTGACCCGCTGTTACTCCAGCACTCTGTGAAACGTCACCTATCCATGTTCTCCACAGATGCTGCCTGACCCGCTGAGTTACTCCAGCATTGTGTGAAACGTCACCTATTCCTTCTCTCCAGAGATGCTGCCTGACCCGCTGAGTTAGCCCAGCATTTTGTGTCTACATTCATCAGTGAAGATGTCATTTAGCTTAGTGATACGGCGCAGAAACAGGCCCTTCGGCCCACCGGGTACGCAGCGACCAGCGATCAGGCCGCACTAACGCTACCCTTCACACACACAAGGGACAATCGCTAATTTTACAGAAGCCAATTAACCTACAAGCCTGTCGGTCTTGAGAGGTTTGGAGGGAATAATGTCGGTAGTAAAGAAAGCAAACTCAATGCTAGCATTTATTTCAAGAGGGCTTGTGTACAAAAACAGGGGGTGTTATGCTGAGGCTCTACAAGGCACTGGTCAGGCCCCATTTGGAATATTGTCAGCAATTTTCGCTGTACTCGCTGGAGTTTAGAAGAATGAGGGGGGACCTCATTGAAACTTCACCGAATAGTGAAAGACTAGGATAGGGTGGATGTGGAGAGGATGTTTCCACCAGTGGGAGAGTCTAGGACCAGAGGGCACAGCCTCAGAAATAAAGGACGTTCTGTCAGGAAGGAGATGAGGAGGAATTTATTTAGCCAGAGGGTGGTGAATCTGTGGGATTCTTTGCCACAGACGGCTGTGGAGGCCACAAGTCAGTGGACTTGGTCTCCAAATTTGAGGAAGGATATTCTTCCTATTGAGGGTGTGCAGCGTAGGTTTACTCAGTTAATTCCCGGAATGGTGGGACTGTCTTGAAAGACTGGATCGACTGGTTTGTATACACTGGAATTTAGAAGGATGAGAGGAGATCTTATCAAAACGTATAAGATTATTAAGGGGTTGGACAGGTTAGAGGCAGGAAACATTATCCCAATGTTGGGGGAGTCCAGAACAAGGGGCCACAGTTTAAGAATAAGGGGTCGGCCATTTAGAACTGAGATGAGGAGAAACATTTTCAGTCAGAGAGTTGTGAATCTGTGGAATTCTCTGCCTCAGAAGGCAGTGGAGGCCAATTCTCTGAATGCATTCAAGAGAGAGCTGGATAGAGCTCTTAAGGATAGCGGAGTCGGGGGTATGGGGAGAAGGCAGGAACGGGGTACTGATTGAGACTGATCAGCCATGATCACATTGAATGGCGGTGCTGGCTCGAAGGGCCGAAAGGCCTCCTCCTGCACCTATTGTCTTTTGGATATTTTTAAGGCAGAGATAGATAAATTATTGGTCAGTGCGGGTGTCAGGGGTTATGGGGAGAAGGCAGGAGAATGGGGTTAGGAGGGAGAGATAAATCAGCCGTGATTGAATGGTGGAGTACACCTGATGGGCCGAATGGCCCAATTCTACACCTATCACACATCCCGGAGAAAACCCACGCAGATCACGGGGAGAACGTACAGATTCCACACAGACATCACCCGTGGTCAGGATCGAACCCTGGTCTCTGGCGCTGTGAGGCAGCAGCTCTACCGCTGTGCCACCATTGTACATCATGATGTATCTATCTGTACGTCGTTGGTGAGACCATAGTTCTAGCGCCCAGCTACAGGGAGGTGGCATGGTGCTGGAGAGGGTGCAGAAGGGGTAGACCAGCTTGGCACGGGCACAGTGGGGGTTAGGTTACAGGGAGCCACTGCACAGGGTAGGTCCCTACTCTGGGGATGAGGGCGATTCTTGTTGAGTTGTATAAAACCAAGAGGGGCGTTGGTAATGTGGATGGTCACAGCCCTTTTCCCCAGGGTGTGGTAGTCTTATACAAGAGTGTAGACGCAATAAGCTGGAGTAACTCAGCGGGTCGGGCAGCATCTGTGGAGAACATGGATAGGTGACGTTTCACAGAGTGCTGGAGTAACTCAGCGGGTCAGGCAGCATCTGTGGGGAACATGGATAGGTGATGTTTCACAGAGCGCTGGAGTAACTCAGCGGGTCAGGCAGCATCTGTGGGGAACATGGATAGGTGATGTTTCACAGAGCGCTGGAGTAACTCAGCAGGACAGGCAGCATCTGTGGAGATAAGGAATAGATGATGTTTTGGGTCGAGAACCTTCTTCAGACTGACTCTCATATCGATACCCCTCCCTGCAGCTTCACATTTCACTACTCTCCTCATCTGACCCCCTTTCTGACTCTTTTCACCTTTAGCCTCACCTTTTTATGAATGAATGAATAAGTTGATGAATGAATGAATAAGTTTATTGGCCAAGTATGTGCACATTCAAGGAATGTGCCTTGGTGCTCCGCTCACAAATGACAACACAAACACACAGTTCCCGGGAGAGGGGGGGGGTGAGGTTCAATGGGAATGTGAGGGGCAGTGTTTTCTGTGGGTGGTGAAGCAGGCAGGTACAATGAACATGTTGTGTTGCAGGTCTCCACACTGCGGCTCTGTGCAGTACAAGACGTCGGCCACCGTGGGCTCGGTCACCACTGTCCCCGCGGGTGGGACGGTGAGGTTCCCCGTCCAGCCCCATAGCCACGAGAAGATCACGGTGGCGATGTGGCGTCTCCACCCCGACCTGCCGATCCTGGATTGGAAGTCTTACAGCCCGGAGAGTCCGTCCTGGTCCACCCGTCCTATAGGGACAGAGTCCGCTTCCGACTGGGCGGTGTCATCGAGCTGTGGGCCGTGGGGCTCGGTGACCAGGGGGACCTACGAGAGAGAGACAAACTACTTTGGCAGGGAGTCGCGGAACCATGACGTTTGAGCTGCGCGTGGTCGGTGAGTAGCGGCGTGGAGAGTTGTACAGCACCCAGACACCCTTTGGCCCACACTCTGGGAACCTTGTCAAAGGCTTTCTGAAAGTCAAGGCTTTCTAATGCAGAAGTTGCAGGATCAATTTATCCCAAAGAGGAGGAAAGATTCCAAGGGGAGTAAGAGACACCCATGGCTGACAAGGGAAGTCAAGGACAGCATAAAAATAAAAGAGCAGAAGTACAACAAAGCAAAGAAGAGTGGGAAGCCAGAGGATTGGGACTCTTTTAAAGAGCAACAGAAGATGACTAAGAAGGCAATATGGGGAGAAATGATGAGGTACGAGGGTAAACTAGCCAATAATATAAAGGAGGATAGTAAAAGCTTTTTTAGGTATGTAAAGAGGAAAAAAATAGTCAAGGCAAATGTGGGTCCCTTGAAGATAGAAGATGGGGAATTTATTATGGGAAACAAGGAAACGGCAGACGAGTTGAACCGGTACTTTGGATCTGTCTTCACTAAGGAAGATACAAACAATCTCCCAGATGTTCTAGTGGCAAGAGATCCTAGGGTGACGGAGGAACTGAAGGAAATCCACATTAGGCAGGAAATGGTGTTGGGTAGACTGATGGGACTGAAGGCTGATAAATCCCCAGGGCCTGATGGTCTGCATCCCAGAGTACTTAAGGAGGTGGCGCTAGAAATTGTGGCCGCATTGGTGATCATTTTCCAATGTTCTATAGATTCAGGATCAGTTCCTGTGGATTGGAGGATAGCTAATGTTGTCCCACTTTTTAAGAAAGGAGGGAGAGAGAAAGCGGTAAATTATAGACCAGTTAGTCTGACATCAGTGGTGGGGAAGATGCTGGAGTCAATCATAAAAGACGAAATTGCGGAGCATTTGGATAGTTGTAACAGGATTGTTCCGAGTCAGCATGGATTTACGAAGGGGAAATCATGCTTGACTAATCTTCTGGAATTCTTTGAGGATGTAACTAGGAAAATTGACAGGAGAGAGCTGGTGGATGTGGTGTACCTTGACTTTCAGAAAGCCTTCCACAAGGTTCCACATAGGAGATTAGTGGGCAAAATTAGAGCACACGGTATTGGAGGTAGGGTACTGACATGGATAGAAAATTGGTTGACAGACAGAAAGCAAAGAGTGGGGATAAATGGGTCCCTTTCAGAATGGCAGGCAGTGACCAGTGGGGTACCGCAAGGCTCGGTGCTGGGACCGCAGATATTTACAATATACATTAATGACTTGGATGAAGGGATTAAAAGTACCATTAGCAAATTTGCAGATGATACAAAGCTGGGTGGTAGTGTGAACTGTGAGGAAGGTGTTATGAGGTTGCAGGGTGACTGGGACAGGTTGTGTGAGTAGGCGAATGTATGGCAGATGCAGTTTAATGTGGATAAGTGTGAGGTTATCCACTTTGGTGGTAAGAATAGGAAGGCAGAGTATTATCTGAATGGTGTCAAGTTAGGAACGGGGGACATACAACGAGATCTGGGTGTCCTAGTGCATCAGTCACTGAAAGGAAGCATGCAGGTACAGCAGGCAGTGAAGAAAGCCAATGGAATGTTGGCCGTCATAACAAGAGGAGTTGAGTATAGGAGCAAAGAGGTACCTCTGCAGTTGTACAGGGCCCTAGTGAGACCTCACCTGGAGTATTGTGTGCAGTTTTGGTCTCGAAATTTGAGGAAGGATTTTCTTGCTATTGAGGGCGTGCAGCGTAGGTTTACTAGGTTAATTCCCGGAATGGCAGGACTATCAAATGTTGAAAGACTGGAGCGACTAGGCTTGTATACACTGGAATTTAGAAGGATGAGAGGAGATCTTATCGAAACGTATAAGATTATTAAGGGGTTGGACACGTTAGAGGCAGGAAACATGTACCCAATCTTGGGGGAGTCCAGAACAAGGGGCCACAGTTTAAGAATAAGGGGGGGGGGGGGGGGGCTTGTCCAATGCTTGGCTGAGTAGACATAACTTTTCAGCCCTCCTGAAAATAAAGCCCTAAACTGCCAAAAATGACGTACTACATGAAATCAAGTACTTTAAATTAAATCTAAAAGTATACAGAAGGTACTGATGTCTTTCAAGAAAGAAAAAATAGGAATACAACTGCCACAGAAGCAAAGAAATCCAGCAAAGGAATCAAGGAAAAAAATCGAAGGTAGGCCTACAGCCCAGATGGAGCAGGGGCCTAGATTTTGTGAGCCCTCAGCAGGCGGAGAGTCTGGGGAGGGCTCCGGTGCGATGCTGGAGTCTACTACTCCCAGGATGCGCTCTTCGACTGGGGGCGAAACACAACGGGGTCTTCGCGAGCTAACAAGAGGGCGCACTGTTCGCCGAGAGGTTGCTGAAGTCATGTCTGAAGCCTCGGACACGAGTGAGGATGAGGGAACGGGAGACCTCATTAGCAGTGGTAGTGGAAACGAGGAAGAAGGAAATCAAGAAGATACAGAGACTAACTTTAAAACGATGTTTGAAGAAATTATTAACAGGCTTAAGAAAATTGAAGGAGATAACAAATTGATGAAAAATGAAGTGAAAGTACTTAGGATGGACACCAAGGGAATGCATAAGACTGAAAAAAATGAAGGAGAATTTTCAAACAGTGATAGATAGAGTTGATGATATACAAATGGAATATGAAATGTTAAAATCTAGAGTGGAAAAAAATGAAGATAGTATTACTGCGGCAGCAATTGAAAGTAAAAAGACGGCAGAGAAGTTTGACGCCTTGGAAAATTATAACAGGAGAAAAAATGTTAAAATTGTTGGTTTGCCAGAGGGAGTGGAGGGGGAAGACCCAATCAATTTTTTCCAAGATTGGATAGTGACTTGTCTGGGAATACATAAACAAGGTGTGATGGAAATAGAAAGAGCACACAGGGCTCTAAGACCGAAACCTTCGGCTAATCAAAAGCCAAGATCTGTTTTGATTAAATTCCTAAGATACCAAGATCGAGAATTGGTTCTGAAGTCAGTCGGTGATAACATAAGAGCGGGGAAACCAATAGAGCATGAAGGTACTAAAATAAATTTCTACCCAGACATCAGTAATGCCTTGTTGAGCAGAAAAAGAGAATTTAATAATGCAAAAAATATTTTATGGAAGAAAGGTTATAAGTTCACTTTATTGCACCCGGCTACTTTGAAGATTACGATCAACCCTGGAGAAAATAATTTTTTCAAAGACTTTGTCCAAGCACAAGATTTTGCTGAAGAATTGCCATGGAGAAAAGCTCAAGAAGACTTAAGGAATGATTATTAACTCTATTATCAGTGTCAACAATTTTAATATATTTGACACCGTGTTTGAATCTTTGCTCAAAGTTGACAAGAATTAAGAATATAAAACCAAGATAAGATAATTAATGGTTGTAACCCACTTCCTAATGTATTCTATTAATAAGATCTGTATACTATGGAGGGGACTAATTGGATTAAGGATTGTTAATTTTCAGAAGTGCTTGATATATCGGGAGGGTTGGAGAATATGGATGCTCCTCCATAAATCATGGGCACAAGTGTGGTGTGGACCACACCTCGTATAATAGAGGGGGGTAATGTTGTTAATCTCTTATTTATTAACAACATTAGAGGGAGGGCTTACTTTTCTATCTTTCTTTTTTCTTTTCTGTTTTTGTACCTGGACCATGGAAGGGAGCACACTGAAATACGGCGCAATGTAAATATCGGAAGAGGTATCAAGGTAAGGAAGAAGGAAAAAAAAAGGAATGAATGGATAAAACATTAAAAAAATTAAGTTATAGTGTGAATGGGTTAAATGGACCGATAAAAAGGAAGAGAATTTTAACACAGATGAAAAAATTGGAAGTGGATATAGCTTTTTTACAAGAAACACATCTAACGGAAAAAGAACATCAAAAGTTAAAGAGAGATTGGGTAGGAAGTATGGTAGCATCTTCTTTTAATTCAAAAGCAAGAGGGGTTTCTATCTTATTTAAGAAAACGCTACCAATTAAGATACAAAATATTGTAAGTGACCCAGTAGGTAGATTTATAATGGTACATTGTCAAATTTTCTCAGAATTGTGGACTTTAATGAATATATATGCACCAAATACAGATGAGAAGTTTATGCAGGATACCTTTTTAAATCTAGCGGAAGCACATGAAAATATATTGATAGGAGATTTTAATTTTTGTTTAGATCCAATAATGGATAGATCATCAAGGACAATGACAACGACAAGAGCAGTGAAGATAAACTTGAACTTAATGGAAGATCTAAATTTAATAGATGTTTGGAGGAAAAGCCATCCTAGGGAAAGAGACTACTCCTTTTATTCCAATAGACATGATACATATTCTAGAATAGATCTATTTTTGATTTCAGCTCAATTAAGGGGTAGAATAATACAAATAGATTATAAGGCTAGATTGTTATCGGATCATTCACCATTATTAATGAAAATTACAATGCCAGATAAAGAACAGTCAGTGTATAGATGGAGACTCAACTCTTTACAATTGAAAAGGTAAGACTTATGTGATTTTATTCTAGGACAAATTGGATTATTTTTGGAAACAAATTTAGACAATAGACAATAGGTGCAGGACAATAGACAATAGGTGCAGGAGTAGGCCATTCAGCCCTTCGAGCCAGCACCGCCATTCAATGCGATCATGGCTGATCACTCTCAATCAGTACCCCGTTCCTGCCTTCTCCCCATACCCCCTCACTCCGCTATCCTTAAGAGCTCTATCCAGCTCTCTTGAAAGCATCCAACGAACTGGCCTCCACTGCCTTCTGAGGCAGAGAATTCCACTCCTTCACCACTCTCTGACTGAAAAGGTTCTTCCTCATCTCCGTTCTAAATGGCCTACCCCTTATTCTTAAACTGTGGCCCCTTGTTCTGGACTCCCCCAGCATTGGGAACATGTTTCCTGCCTCTAATGTGTCCAATCCCCTAATTATCTTATATGTTTCAATAAGATCCCCCCTCATCCTTCTAAATTCCAGTGTCTACAAGCCTAATTGCTCCAGCCTTTCAACATACGACAGTCCCGCCATTCCGGGAATTAACCTAGTTAATGATAAATTTATTGTATGGGATGCAATGAAGGCTTATTTGAGAGGCCAAATTGTAAGCTACTCATCTAAGATAAAGAAAGGCTATAGGAAGGAATCTGAAAGACTAGAAAAAGAAATCACCGTACTAGAAAAAGACTTACAGAAAGCTTTTTCAGATACGAAAAAAATACAAATTGGAAATAAAAAATTTCAATACAATACGTTACATACTTACAGAACAGAAAAACTAATATTACGAACTAACCAAAGGTATTATGAATTAGGAGAAAGAGCGCACAAGGTACTGGCATGGCAACTGAAATAAGAACAAATATTAAGAACAATAAATTAAATTAGAACAGATCAAAACATTATTACTTATAAACCTGGAGAAATCAATGAGGTATTTAAGCAATTCTACACTAATCTGTATCATTCTGAATCTGAAAAGGATGAAATTAAGATAAACATTTTTTTATCCAAGATACAATTACCAACAATCTCTAATGAGGAGCAGGTGGGACTAAATGCCTCCTTTACTTTGAGAGAAGTGGAGGAAGTATTACATTCTTTACCAAGTAATAAATCACCAGGGGAAGATGGTTTCCCGCCTGAGTTCTATAAAAAATTTAAAGATTTGTTGTTACCAGTATTTATGGAAGTGATACATCAAGCGGAAAAAACTTCTACATTACCAGAATCCTTCTCAATGGCAATTATAACCGTAATTCCAAAAAAAGGGAAAGACCCTTTAAAAGCATCTTCTTATAGACCAATATCATTGTTGAATGTAGATTATAAAATAGTTGCTAAGCTTTTGGCAAGGAGATTGGCAGAATTTTTACCTAAGCTGGTTAAAGAGGACCAAACTGGATTTGTCAAAAAAAGGAGAATATCTGATAATGTAGCAAGATTTATAAGTATTTTACATTTAGCACAGAAAAGAAAGGAATTAAGTGTAGCAGTTGCTTTAGATGCTGAAAAGGCGTTTGACAGGTTAGAATGGGATTTTTTATTTAAAGTATTAGAGAAGTATGGATTGGGAAATGGTTTCATTAACTGGGTAAAAGTCCTTTATAAACAACCTAAAACCAAAGTGGTGACAAATGGCCAATCTTCTCAATCATTTAATTTGGAAAGATCTAGTAGACAGGGATGTCCCTTGTCACCAGCTTTATTTGTACTGGCTATTGAACCTCTGGCAGAACTAATAAGATCAGATTTAGACATTGAAGGATTTAAAGTTAATCAGGAAATTCACAAAATTACTTTATTTGCAAATGGTTTTAATTTGTCTTACTAGACCATTGGAATCCTTAAGAAAATTATATTTCAGACTGGAAGAATATGGGAAAGTATCAGGATACAAAATTAATAAAGATAAAACTGAAATAATGCCTCTTTTTAGACAATAGACAATAGGTGCAGGAGTAGGCCATTCAGCCCTTCGAGCCAGCACCGCCATTCAATGCGATCATGGCTGATCACTCTCAATCAGTACCCCGTTCCTGCCTTCTCCCCATACCCCCTCACTCCGCTATCCTTAAGAGCTCTATCCAGCTCTCTCTTGAAAGCATCCAACGAACTGGCCTCCACTGCCTTCTGAGGCAGAGAATTCCACACCTTCACCACTCTCTGACTGAAAAAGTTCTTCCTCATCTCCGTTCTAAATGGCCTACCCCTTATTCTTAAACTGTGGCCCCTTGTTCTGGACTCCCCCAACATTGGGAACATGTTTCCTGCCTCTAATGTGTCCAATCCCCTAATTATCTTATACGTTTCAATAAGATCCCCCCTCATCCTTCTAAATTCCAGTGTATACAAGCCTAATTGCTCCAGCCTTTCAACATACGACAGTCCCGCCATTCCGGGAATCAACCTAGTGAACCTACGCTGCACGCCCTCAATAGCAAGAATATCCTTCCTCAAATTTGGAGACCAAAACTGCACACAGTACTCCAGGTGCGGTCTCACCAGGGCCCGGTACAACTGTAGAAGGACCTCTTTGCTCATATACTCAACTCCTCTTGTTGCGAAGGCCAACATTCCATTGGCTTTCTTCACTGCCTGCTGTACCTGCATGCTTCCTTTCAGTGACTGATGCACTAGGACACCCAGATCTCGTTGAACATCCCCTCATCCTAACTTGACACCATTCAGATAATAATCTGCCTTTCTATTCTTACTTCCAAAGTGAATAACTTCACACTTATCTACATTAAACTGCATCTGCCATGTATCTGCCCACTCACACAACCTGTCCAAGTCACCCTGCAGCCTTATTGCATCTTCCTCACAATTCACACTACCCCCCAGCTTAGTATCATCTGCAAATTTGAAGGCAATTATGATCAATGTAAAAGAGAAAGTCAGTTTAAATGGCAAAAAGAAGGCATTAAGTACTTAGGAGTTAAAGTAGATAATAAGTTAAATAATTTGTACAAATTAAATTATAAACCACTAATTAAAAAAATAGATGAGGACTTGAAGAAATGGATGAATCTTCCAATTACATTGATAGGGAGAGTGAACTGTATTAAGATGAATATTTTTCCGAGGATACAGTATTTATTTTCAACACTGCCTATACCTTTGCCAAATAATTTTTTTCAGGGATTGAACAAAATTGTGAGGAATTTTCTTTGGAAAGGTAAAATGCCAAGAGTGTCTATGGAAAAATTAACATGGAAATTTGAATTAGGTGGATTGCAATTACCAAATTTTAAAAATTACTATCTGGCAGCACAAATGAGTTTTATTCATCCTTTTATCAAGAGGGTGGAAAAACAGCATGGGTTAAAATTGAAATGGATAAAATAAAAGAACTATGCCCAGAAGAATTTATCTATAAATGGGAAGCGAAGCTATTAGTTAAGGATAAAGAGTCACCTTTACTAAAACAGTTAATTAATATATTGTTGAAAACAGTTAAAGCTAATGATAAAAGATTTTTTTTAACAGCTAAAACTCCATTAGTAAAAAATAGATTACTGCCGTTTGCTTGGAATAATCAAATATTACAAGTCTGGGAACAGAACGGTATTAAACATATAGGAGATTGCTACGAAGGGAATAATTTTTTGACATTTTCTCAATTGAGAAATAAATATCAAATTCCAGGGAATAGTATTTTTTTCTATTATCAATTACAATCTTATTTAAGGGAAAAGTTAGGTAATTCAATGTTTTTATTTCAAATTAAAGGAATTGAATCCCTGATTCAGGGCAAGGGAACTAAAAAAATTATATCTTCAATGTATAAATTGTTACAAAAATCTAGTCCAAAGACAGGAATTCAAAAATCAAGACAAAGATGGGAAACAGATCTGAATATTAGCATTGATGAACCAAGTTGGGAAAGATTGTGTTTAGAAAGTATGAAAAATACTATTAATGTGAGATATAGTTTAGTACAATACAATTTTTTACATCAACTATATTTAACTCCTAAAAAATTAAACAATTTAAATCCAAATTTACCTGAAATTTGTTTTAGATGCAACCAGGATGTAGGTACTTTTTTACACTCCACATGGGCATGTCCTAAGGTAACTCCTTTTTGGAAAGACCTAAAAAACTTTTTGGAACAATTGATGAATAAGACCATACCATTGGATTCAAGGTTGTTTTTATTGGGAGATAATAAAGGAATATTACCAAGATTAATTTTAGATAAATATCAGGAAAGATTTCTCAAAATAGCAATAGGAATAGCAAAAAAATGTGTGGCGGTCACTTGGAAAGATCACAATGAAATAAGAATTGCAAGATGGTATGCAGAAATGCGTAGTTGTATCCCATTAGAAAAAGCTACTTATAATCTGAGAGATAAATATGATTTCTTTTTGAAACTTTGGAACCCATTCACTTTAAAACTAGGATTAAGAATTGGAAATATTTAATTTCAGGATTGTTTTGATACCCCTAAAAAGAATTTAATAAGAAATTAGCCGGAAGTGTTTCCTTCTTGTCTCCAGGTTTCCTTCTTTCTTCTTTCTTTCTTTCTTTCCTTTTTTGAAATTTTTATTTCTTTATCTTTCTACTTCTCTTTTTTCTAACTGGGGGGTGGGGGGAGGGGGGTTGTGGGTGGGAAGATAATACAGAACAATACAGGTATAATCGAATTTAAATGTATAATCGAATTTATAATGTAGGTACCATCGCGTACTATGAGTTCATACATGTATTTGTTTTGTTAAAATTTAAATAAAATTAAAATAAAATAAAAAGTAAGGAATCCTACATAAATAAATATTTATTTAAGTTGCTGCATATTCCAAAATGCTGATTGTATTAGTTCAAGTTATGAATCATACATAAATGAATATTTTTGATAAAACATTTTTGATAAAACACAAGACTTGTTTATTCTTTATCCCATCAGCAATAAAACAGGCAACTTTAAAAAAAATATCAATAAATACTTTTTTCAAGTAATAATTTTTTTTAAAACATTTTATTTTCAACAACTCCATCCGACATTTCCAGAGGTCACACATTCAATGCAGATATTCATTTCCAGATTTACACAGAATCCCTTATTTGCAGTCTCTCTCTCTTACCTGTTCTTGTAGCTGTGATAGCTGCACCTTTTTCAGCTTAGCCCCCAGTCTAGTAGACACTCCAGCAGTTCCCATGAGGATCTAGCACCAAGCTTGTGATCACCATCTCTTTTATCTGCCCCCTCCAACCTGAGGGACGAAACAGACATAACAGGCATCTCCCTGAACCAATAATACAAAGGACAGCTCAATGCACTGTGCTGCAAAAACCCAATAGGAACGATGCACTCAGAGTCAGTTTGCAAAATCATTCTGCAAGGTATCAATTTGAAGGAACACCTGGAACATTTGCCATCCTGCAGATCAGCCCGAGCCCAGACTGGCAGGTGTCAATCAAAGGGAAGCCTGTGAAGTTCTGCAGACAAGGGCTGAGCAATACTGACAAATCTCTGACTCCCTATATTTATTTAAGTTGTTTAAGTATTCCAAAATGCAGATTGTATTAGATAAAGTTTTTGAATCCTATATAAATAAATATTTATTTAAGTTGCTGCATATTCCAAAATGCAGATTGGATTAGTTAAAGTTAGGAATCCTACATAAATGAATATTTATTTAAGTTGTTTAAGTATTCCAAAATGCAGATTGTATTAGATAACGTTTTTGAATCCTACATTAAAAAATATTTTTGATAAAACACAAGACTTGTTTATTCTTTATCCCATCAGCAATAAAACGGGCAAGTTTTGTTTTAATATCAAAAAATACTTTTTTCAAGTAATAAGTATTTTTAAAACATTTTCTTTTCAACAAAATGCAGATTGTATTAGATAAAGTTAGCAATCCTACATAAATAAATATTTATTTAAGTTCCCACATATTCCAAAATGCAGATTATATTAGTTAAAGTTAGGAATCCTACATAAATAAATATTTATTTAAGTTGCTGCATATTCCAAAATGCAGATTGTATTAGTTAAAGTTATGAATCCTACATAAATATTTATTTAAGCTGCCACATAATCCAAAATGCAGATTGTATTAGTTAAAGTTAGGAATCCTACATAAATATTTATTTAAATTGCTGCATATTCCAAAATGCTGATTGTATTAGATAAAGTTAGGAATCATACATAAATAAATATATTTGATTAAATATTTTTGATAAAACACAAGATTTGTTTATTTTTTATCACATCAGCAATAAAACAGGCAAGTTTTTTTTTAATATCAAAAAATACTTTTTACAAGTAATAAATATTTTAAAAACATTTTCTTTTCAACAACTCCATCCGACATTTCCAGAGGTTACACATTCAATGCAGATATTCATTTCCAGATTTACACAGAATCCCTTATTTGGAGCCTCTCTCTGTTACCTCTTCCTGTAGCTGTGATAGCTGCACCTTTCCCAGTCTAGTGGACACAGACACTCCAGCCGTTCCCATGAGGATCTAGCACCAAGCTTGTGATCACCATCTCTTTTATCTGCCCCCTCCAACCTGAGGCACGAAACAGACATAACAGGCATCTCCCTGAACTAATAATACAAAGGACAGCTCAATGCACTGTGCTGCAAAACCCCAATAGGAACGATGCACTCAGAGTCAGTTTGCAAAATTATTCTGGGACAAGGTATCAATTTGAAGGAACATGGGGAACACCTGGACCATTTGCCATCCTGCCGATCACCCCGAGCCCAGACTGGCAGGCACCATTCAAAGGGAGAGCCTGTGTAGTTCTGCAGACAAGGGCTGAGCAATACTGACAAATCTCTGACTCCCTATATTTATTTAAGTTGCTGCATATTCCAAAATCCAGATTGTATTAGTTAAAGTTATGAATCCTACATAAATAAATATTTTTGATAAAATATTTTTGATAAAGCACTCAGTCAGTTTGCAAAATCAGTTTGCAAAATCATTCTGCAAGTTAGCAATCCTACATAAATAAATATTTATTTAAGTTCCCACATATTCCAAAATGCAGATTCTCTTAGATAAAGTTATGAATCCTACATAAATAAGTATTTATTTAAGTTCCCACATATTATAAAATGCAGATTGTATTAGTTAAAGTTATGAATCCTACATAAATAAATATTTATTTAAGTTCCCACATATTCCAAAATGCAGATTGTATTAGTTAAAGTTAGGAATCCTACATAAATAAATATTTATTTAAGTTCCCACATATTCCAAAATGCAGATTGTATTAGACAAAGTTATGAATCCTACATAAATAAATATGTATTTAAGTCGCTGCATATTCCAAAATGCAGACTGTATTAATTCAAGTTAGGAATCCTACATAAATAAATATTTTTGATAAAATATTTTTGATAAAGCACAAGAATTGTTTATTCTTTATCCCATCAGCAATAAAACAGGGCAGTTTTAAAAAAAATATTTTAAAAAACTTTTTTCAAATAATAAATATTTTTAAAACATTTTCTTTTCAACAACTCCATCCGACATTCCAAAATGCAGATTGTATTAGTTCAAGTTATGAATCCTACATAAATAAGTATTTATTCCCACATATTCCAAAATGCAGATTGTATTAGATAAAGTTATGAATCCTACATAAATAAATATTGATTTAAGTTCCCACATATTCCAAAATGCAGATTGTATTAGTTAAATTCACAAAATGCTGGAGTAACTCAGCAGGTCAGGCAGCATCTCGGGAGAGAAGGAATGGGTGACGTTTCGGGTCGAGACCCTTCTTCAGACTGATGTCGGGGGTGGGACAATGGAAGGATATAGGTGGAGACAGGAAGATAGAGGGAGATCTGGGAAGGAGGAGGGGAAGGGAGGGACAGAGGAGCTATCTGAAGTTGGAGAAGTCGACGTTCATACCACCGGGCCGCAAACTGCCCAGGCGAAATATGAGGTGCTGCTCCTCCAATTTCCGGCGGGCCTCACTATGGCACTGGAGGAGGCCCATGACAAAGAGGTCAGACTGGGAATGGGAGGGGGAGTTAAAGTGCTGGGCCACCGGGAGATCAGTTGCGTTAATGCGGACCGGAGGATGAGACGACCGGGAGGATCCGACAACGGAAGCAGAGGCAGAGGAAGAAAACGGGGGAGGAGGAAGGTAAGAGAAAGAACGTGTCTGTTGCCCCCCAGCCCCAGGAGACTGGGAGCAGTGCCAATGGGCCCCAACCCCAGGAGACTGTGGGCGGCACAACGGCCAATGGGCTCCTGCTCCGGGAGACCGGGAGCGGCACAACGGCCAATGGGCCCCAGCTCCGGGAGACCGGGAGCAGTGCAGTGGCCAATGGGCCCCAACCCCAGGAGACTGTGGGCGGCACAACGGCCAATGGGCCCCTGCTCCGGGAGACCGTGAGCGGCACAACGGCCAATGGGCCCCTGCTCCGGGAGACCGGGAGCGGCACAACGGCCAATGGGCCACAGCTCCGGGAGACCGGGAGCGGCACAACGGCCAATGGGCCCCAGCTCCGGGAGACCGGGAGCAGTGCAGTGGCCAATGGGCCCCAGCTCCGGGAGACCGGGAGCAGTGCAGTGGCCAATGGGCCCCAGCTCCAGGAAACTGGGAGCAGCGCAGTGGCCTCGCCAGAAAATACACCCTGTGCTGAGGAAGCCACCAACCTGTACCACTACCTGTGCAACAAAAATGTGCAGGAACTCAACCAGATGATGGGCTTGCGGGAGGATCGCCTGGAACTCTAAAGGACAATGGAGCTGAAACTGGCATCCTTAAACGTGCGCAGTGTGAAGAGCACTGCGCGATGTGTAACCGTCTTGCAGTACCTGGCCAAGGTAAAGGCGGATGTGACTTTTCTACAAGAGTGCGGGCTGCCACACCTTCGCTGCTATCGGAGGTGGTCGCGATGGTGGCCCCACGGACTGTCGGTATGGTCGGGGGGCAATGATTGTCGTGGGTCCGGTCTGGGGATCTTGCTGCGGGGAGGGGGCTTCACCATCACTGAGGTAAGGGAGGTGGTGGGGGGGCGTCTCCTGGTGGTGGATGTAATGTACCGTGGTTCTCCGCTCCGGCTGATTAATGTGTATGCCTCACCCAGGTGGAGCGAGCGGGTGGCCGTCCTCCAGCAGCTCCCACCGCTGCTGGCCACGTCTAGACCGCTCGTTCTGGCCGGTGACTTCAACTGCATCATCGATGCGGCTGGACGATCCGGCAGTGCCAACCACAGAATGGACGGCACCTCCAAACTCCTGGTGGAGACGGTCAAAGATGCAAAGCTGCGCGACGCCTTCAGCGACCCTGCAGGCGGGGCCCAGCCGCGGTTCACCTGGTCAGGACCGAACGGTTCAGCCCAGTCCCGGATAGACTTCCTCTTCACATCGAGGGCCGTCACGGTCAGACACACCGACCTCGCGCCGGTGTTCTTCTCTGACCACTGCCTCCTGTCACCTACAGGAGGACCGGAAGGCGGGCAGAGGGACGTGGAAGTTAAATGTGGAGCTGTTGACCCCGGAGAACGTTGAGGAGCTAAAGAGGGACTACGCATGTTGGAGAACTGTGAGGCCCCTCTTTGACTCCCCGACACTCTGGTGGGAGGCAACAAAGGAGAACATCAAGAAGTTCTTCGTCTCCAAAGGTGTTCAGAGGGCAAGACAGGGTAAGAGGGAATTGTGTCAACTCCAGACAGATTTGCAGCAACTGCTCCTTCTGCAGAGGAGAGGGGTGGATGTGAGGGAGGAACTGAGAGAGTTGAAGGGCCGGCAAGCTCGGCTCTTTACCTCTGAATCCTCCAATATCATCTTCCGGTCCAGGGTCCGCCATGTGGAGCAGGATGAGACGTGCTCACGTTTCTTCTTCCATAAGGTTCACAGGGGGAGCTCTGTGATCAACAGCCTTAGGGAGGAGGGCGGCTCGGTAACATCTTCGCAGATAGACATGCTAAAGATCTGTAGATCCTTTTATAAGATCTGTACGATAAAAAGACCACAGACAGCACCGCCTCCCAGAACTTCCTGTCCTCCATCACGGAAGTCTTGGACGACAGCAAGCGGGAGAGTCTGGACCAACCACTGACCCTGGAGGAGCTGACTGGCTCCATCCGTTCCTTTGACTCAAGTAAAACTCCCGGAGGCGATGGCTTACCGGCAGAGTTGTAATCGGCTCTGTGGGACTGGGTGGGCCTGGACCTGCTGGAAGTGTACAACGATATACTTCTAGCCGGCAGCATGTCAGACTCTATGAGGAAGGGCAGCATCACCCTGATCTACAAGCAGAAGGGGGAGATGAATGACATAAGGAATTGGAGACCCATCACATTGTTAAATGTAGACTACAAGATCCTGTCTAAGGCCATCGCCAACCGGGTCAAGTCTGCTCTGGGACAGGTGATCCACCCGGACCAAACCTGTGCTGTACCTGGCAGGAAAATCTCAGACAGCCTGGTGCTGCTGAGAGACACCATTGCCTACGTGCAGGACAGACGGGTGGATGCCTGCCTGGTCAGCTTGGACCAGGAGAAGGCATTCGACAGGATATCGCACACGTACATGAGGGACGTGCTCTCCAAAATGGGCTTTGGGGAGGGAATCAGGAAGTGGATACAACTGCTCTACACCGATATCTGTAGTGCAGTCCAAATTAATGGGTGGGAATCAGACAGCTTCCCCGTCAGGTCTGGAGTCAGGCAGGGTTGCCCTCTCTCCCCTGTCTTGTTCGTCTGTTGCATTGAACCCTTTGCCGAATCCATCAGGAAGGATGCGAGCATAAGAGGAGTGACATTGCCAGGCAGTGGGGGCACTCAGGTCAAGGCCTCCCTGTACATGGACGATGTCGCCGTCTTCTGCTCGGATCCAGGGTCGGTACGCAGACGATCAGCGTCTGCGACCAGTTTGAGTTGGCCACGGGGGCCAGGGTAAACCGCAGGAAGAGCGAGGCCATGCTCTTTGGCAACTGGCCCGACCGATCTTCCATCCCCTTCACCATCAAGCCTGACTTCCTGAAGGTGCTGGGGATCTGGTTCGGGAAGGCTGAGGCATGTAACAAGAATTGGCTGGAGCGGATAGCCAAGGTGGGGAAGAAGCTGGAGCTGTGGAAGCAGCGCTCCCTCTCCATCACGGGGAAAAACCTGGTCATCAGGTGTGAGGTGCTCTCGGGGCTGCTGTACTTGGCGCAAGTGTGGCCCGTCCCTCCCTCCCACGCCAAGGGGCCCGTCTTCCGCTTCATCTGGGGGTCGGCGATGGACCGGGTGCGACGAGCCACAATGCACAAGTCGGCAGACAACGGGGGTAAAAGCGTGCCCAACGTCGCCCTCATTCTGATGGCCACCTTCGTGTGTGGCTGCATCAGGCGGAGCATAGAGCCAAGGCACGTGGGCACCAAATGCCACTACCTGCTGAGGTTCTACCTGTCCCTGGTGTTGCGAAGGATGGGCCTGGCGCAGATGCCACGCAATGTGCCAGTCAGCTGGACATTGCCGAACCATCTGTCGTTTGTGGAAAGGTTCTTCCGGACCAACACCTTTGACCACAAGTCCATCGGGCAGTGGTCAGCACGGAACGTCCTGCAGGCACTGCAGGGGAATGACTCCATGGATCCTGTGGCGTGGTTCCCAGAGCAGACCGCCCAGCTTGTCTGGCAAAATACCTCATCGCCAGAACTAACCAACAAGCACCAAGACCTGGCTTGGCTGGCGGTGAGGGGAGCCCTCTCAGTCAGATCCTTCCTGCACCGCCGGAACCTCACTACCAGCGCACGCTGGCTCCGGGACGGCTGCAACGGAGAGAAGACGGTGGCCCACCTCTTCAAAGAGTGTGGATTTGCCAAGAGAGTCTGGAGAGGTCTGCAGGGGTCCCTGTCACGATTCATTCCGAGCAGCTCCGTCACAGAGGACTCTGTGCTCTACGGACTGTTCCCAGGGATGCATTCCGAGACTGACATCGAGTGCTGCTGGAAGGTCATCAACTCGGTGAAAGACGCTCTTTGTTCTGCCCGAGCTTTGTTGGCCTCCCAGCGGAGCGAGCTGTCCGTCAAGGAATGTTGCCGACTGGCCCACTGCAGACTGCAGGAGTACGTGCTGAGGGACGCACTGAAGCTTGGTGCAGCCAACGCTAAGGCCCTGTGGGGGAGGAGCACAGTCTAGGGTCCTTCCGTTGCTGGACATGGGGGGGCAGGGTGTGGTGGAGAGAGACGCCCCTCCAAATAAGGGATACTGGGTAAATGTAAATATAAGTAAATGTCTAAATGAATGCCTGTATCGAATGTAACCTCCGGAAATGTCGGATGGGCTTGTTTAAAAATATGTTTTGTGAATTATATTTATTATTTGAATAAAGTATTTTTTGATTAAAAAAAAAAAAAAAAAAAAAATTAAAAAACCGCCCTCCCCCTCTCACCTCGTCGCCCCACCCTCCCCCCACCTCCGTCCCGTCCCTTCTCTCCATCCCGTTCCCCCCCTCTCCGTTCCCCTTCCTTTCCTTCCCCCCTCTCTCCGTCTCCACCCCCCCCCCTCTCGGTCGCCACCTCTCTTCCCCCTTCCCCCCCGTCTCCCTGCCCCTCCCCCCTGTCCCCTCCCCTCTCTCCCGGCTAACATTGTGGGGTGACGCTGCCCCGGCAGTGAATGGGATGGATGGGCCGCGATGTCCGGTCACTAACACAGGACTCTCTCTCTCTCCCCCCTCTCCCTCTCTCTCTCTCCCCCTCTCTCTCCCCCTCTCTCTCTCCCCCCTCTCTCTCCCCCTCTCTCTCTCCCTCACCCTCTCCCCCCCTCTCTCTCCCTCTCCCCTTCTCTCTCTCCCACCACTCCCTCTCTCTCCCACCCCTCTCTTCCCCCCTTCTCCCTCCCTCTCCCTCCCTCTCTCTCTCCCCCCTCCCTCCCTCACTCCCCCCCTCCGTCTCTCCCCCCTCTCTCTCTCCCCCCTCTCTCTCCCCCCTTCTCTCTCCCCCTTCTCTCTCCCCCTTCTCTCTCCCCCCTTCTCTCTCCCCCCCTTCTCTCTCCACCCCTTCTCTCTCCCTCGCTTCTCTCCCCCTCTCCCCCCTCTCTCTCCCCCCCTCTCTCTCCCCCCCCCCCTCTCCCTCTGTCGCAGGGATGAGGAGCGGGGCGTTGTGGGACCGGGAGTGTTGCAGAGCGGGGACCGCTGTACGCGGGGGGTGACAGAGCACCCCGTTTCTGGGTGACGGGGAATGGGTTTGCTGCTGTGCCGTCTCTGTGGCAGATGTGACCAGATGTGTCCATGGTCCCAGATCCCAAAGTTTAGGACAAGACCCTTGTGGAACATGGAACAGTTCAAACTTTGTCCGTGCTGTCGGGGTCTGGGGAGAAGGCAGGAACGGGGTACCGACTGTGGATGATCAGCCATGATCACATTGAATGGCGGTGCTGGCTCGAAGGGCCGAATGGCCTCCTCCTGCACCTATTGACTATTGTTGCTCTTTGGGAACCTGTAATTTATACAAAGTCTGGTCACTGATGCAGTGGATGTTTGTTCTGCACGTTTTTGTGCAGCTTGTGATGATTTTGTAAAATGCACTTTGTACATAATAAAACAGATTTATTTAACACTGCTGCCTGTCATGTAAGCCTGTGCCTGATGTAATCAAGGCCATTGGTGGTTCATCGTTCTGTGTACTGATTGAGAATGATCAGCCATGATCACATTGAATGGCGGCGCGTACAGGCTCGAAGGGCCGAATGGCCTCCTCCTGCACCTATTGTCTATTGTCGCCTCCAGCGAGCGACCATTCAAGCCATTAATGGTTGTTTAAACAAATAACACACGCCCACAATTCAATATAATAGGTGGTAGAAGGTTCACCAGATTGATCCCTGGGATGGCAGCACTGCAGGTGCAGCAGGCAGTGAAGAAAGCAAATGGTATGTTAGCATTCATAGCAAG
>NC_135971.1:5287777-5356323 GCF_053455715.1 Rhinoraja longicauda | reverse complement strand
TGGATGAGCTTGAGGCTCAGTTAGTTATGGGCAAGTATGATGTTGTAGGGATCACTGAGCCATGGCTACAAGAGGACCAGGGCTGGGAACTGAATATTCAGGGGTACACAACGTATAGAAAAGACAGACAGGTGGGCAGAGGGGGTGGGGTTGCTCTGATGGTAAGGAATGATATTCATTCCCTTGCAAGGGGTGACATAGAATCAGGAGATGTTGAATCAGTATGGATAGAAATGAGAAATTGTAAGGGTAAAAAGACCCTAATGGGAGTTATCTATAGGCCCCCAAACAGTAGCCTCGACATAGGGTGCAAGTTGAATCAGGAGATAAAATTGGCGTGTCAAAAATGTAATGCTACGGTGGTTATGGGAGATTTCAACATGCAGGTAGACTGGGAAAATCAGGTTGGAAATGGACCCCAGGAAAGAGAGTTTGTAGAGTGCCTTCGAGATGGATTCTTAGAACAGCTTGTACTGGAGCCTACCAGGGAGAAGGCAATTCTGGATTTAGTGTTGTGTAATGATCCTGATCTGATAAGGGGACTAGAGGTAAAAGAGCCATTAGGAGGCAGTGATCACAACATGATAAGTTTTACTCTGCAAATGGAAAGGCAGAAGGGAAAATCGGAAGTGTCGGTATTACAGTATAGCAAAGGGGATTACAGAGGCATGAGGCAGGAGCTGGCCAAAATTGATTGGAAGGAGGCCCTAGCAGGGAAGACGGTAGAACAGCAATGGCAGGTATTCCTGGGAATAATGCAGAGGTTGCAGGATCAATTTATTCCAAAGAGGTGGAAAGACTCTAAGGGGAGTAAGAGACACCTGTGGCTGACAAGGGAAGTCAGGGACAGCATAAAAATTAAGGAGAAGAAGTATAACATAGCAAAGAAGAGTGGGAAGACAGAGGATTGGGATTCTTTTAAAGAGCAACAAAAGTTAACTAAAAAGGCAATACGGGGAGAAAAGATGAGGTACGAGGGTAAACTAGCCAATAATATAAAGGAGGATAGCAAAAGTTTTTTTAGGTACGTGAAGAGGAAAAAAATAGTCAAGGCAAATGTGGGTCCCTTGAAGACAGAAGCAGGGGAATTTATTATGGGGAACAAAGAAATGGCAGACGAGTTAAACCGTTACTTTGGATCTGTCTTCACTGAGGAAGATACACACAATCTCCCAAATGTTCTAGGGGCCGGAGAACCTAGGGTGATGGAGGAACTGAAGGAAATCCACATTAGGCAGGAAATGGTTTTGGGTAGACTGATGGGACTGAAGGCTGATAAATCCCCAGGGCCTGATGGTCTGCATCCCAGAGTACTTAAGGAGGTGGCTCTAGAAATAGTGGAAGCATTGGAGATCATTTTTCAATGTTCTATAGATTCAGGATCAGTTCCTGTGGATTGGAGAATAGCAAATGTTATCCCACTTTTTAAGAAAGGAGGGAGAGAGAAAACGGGTAATTATAGACCAGTTAGTCTGACATCAGTGGTGGGGAAGATGCTGGAGTCAATTATAAAAGACGAAATTGCTGAGCATTTGGATAGCAGTAACGGGATCATTCCGAGTCAGCATGGATTTACGAAGGGGAAATCATGCTTGACAAATCTACTGGAATTTTTTGAGGATGTAACTAGGAAAATTGACAAGGGAGAGTCAGTGGATGTGGTGTACCTCGACTTTCAGAAAGCCTTCGACAAGGTCCCACATAGGAGATTAGTGGGCAAAATTAGGGCACATGGTATTGGGGGTAGGGTACTGACATGGATAGAAAATTGGTTGACAGACAGAAAGCAAAGAGTGGGGATAAATGGGTCCCTTTCGGAATGGCAGGCAGTGACCAGTGGGGTACCGCAAGGTTCGGTGCTGGGACCCCAGCTATTTACGATATACATTAATGACTTAGACGAAGGGATTAAAAGTACCATTGGCAAATTTGCAGATGATACTAAGTTGGGGGGTAGTGTGAATTGTGAGGAAGATGCAATAAGGCTGCAGGGTGACTTGGACAGGTTGTGTGAGTGGGCGGATACATGGCAGATGCAGTTTAATGTAGATAAGTGTGAGGTTATTCACTTTGGAAGTAAGAATAGAAAGGCAGATTATTATCTGAATGGTGTCAAGTTAGGAGGAGGGGGAGTTCAACGAGATCTGGGTGTCCTAGTGCATCAGTCAATGAAAGGAAGCATGCAGGTACAGCAGGCAGTGAAGAAAGCCAATGGAATGTTGGCCTTCGTAACAAGAGGAGTTGAGTATAGGAGCAAAGAGGTCCTTCTACAGTTGTACCGGGCCCTGGTGAGACCGCACCTGGAGTACTGTGTGCAGTTTTGGTCTCCAAATTTGAGGAAGGATATTCTTGCTATGGAGGGCGTGCAGCGTAGGTTCACTAGGTTAATTCCCGGAATGGCGGGACTGTCGTATGTTGAAAGGCTGGAGCGATTGGGCTTGTATACACTGGAATTTAGAAGGATGAGGGGGGATCTTATTGAAACATATAAGATAATTAGGGGATTGGACACATTAGAGGCAGATAACATGTTCCCAATGTTGGGGGAGTCCAGAACAAGGGGCCACAGTTTAAGAATAAGGGGTAGGCCATTTAGAACGGAGATGAGGAAGAACTTTTTCAGTCAGAGGGTGGTGAAGGTGTGGAATTCTCTGCCTCAGAAGGCAGTGGAGGCCAGTTCGTTGGATGCTTTCAAGAGAGAGCTGGATAGAGCTCTTAAGGATAGCGGAGTGAGGGGGTATGGGGAGAAGGCAGGAACGGGGTACTGATTGAGAGTGATCAGCCATGATCGCATTGAATGGCGGTGCTGGCTCGAAGGGCTGAATGGCCTACTCCTGCACCTATTGTCTATTGTCTATTGTCTATTGAAGTGGTGTTAGGTAAATTAAATGGATTAAAGGCCGATAAATCCCCATGGCCAGATAGGCTGCATCCCAGAGTGCTTAAGGAAGTAGCCTCAGAAATAGTGGATGCATTAGTGATAATTTTTTTTAACTCTTTAGATCCTGGAGTAGTTCCTGAGGATTGGAGGGTAGCTAATGTAACCCCATTTTTAAAAAGGGAGGGAGAGAGAAAACGGAGAATTATAGACCAGTTAGCCTAACATCGGTAGTGGGGAAAATGCTAGAGTCAGTTATTAAAGATGTGATAGCATCACATTTGGAAAGTGGTGAAATCATCAGACAAAGTCAGCATGGATTTATGAAAGGCAAACCATGCCTGACGAATCTTATAGAATTTTTCGAGGATGTAACTAGTAGAGTGGATAAGGGAGAACCAGTCGATGTGTTATATCTGGACTTTCAGAAGGCCTTCGACAAGGTCCCACATAGGACATTGGGGTACAAACTTAAAGCACACGGTATTTGGGGGTTCAGTGTTGAGATGGATAGAGAATTGGTTGGCGGACAGGAAGCAAAGAGTAGGAATAAACGGGTCCTTTTCGGAATGGCAGGCAGTGACTAGTGGGGTACCGCAAGGCTCAGTGCTGGGACCCCAGTTATTTACAATATATATTAATGATTTGGACAAGGGAATTGAATGCAATATCTCTAACTTTGCAGATGACACGAAGCTGAGTGGCAGTGTTAGCTGCGAGGAGGATGCTAGGAGGCTGCAGAGTGACTTGGAAAGATTAGGAGAGTGGGCAAATGCATGGCAGATGCAATATAATGTGGATAAATGTGAGGTTATCCACTTTGGCGGCAAGAACAGGAAAGCAGAGTATTACCTGAATGGTGGCCAATTAGGAAAAGGGGAGATGCAACGTGACCTGGGTGTCATGGTGGACCAGTCATTGAAAGCAAGCGTGCAGGTGCAGCAGGCAGTGAAGAAAGCGAATGGTATGTTAGCATTCATAGCAAGAGGATTTGAGTATAGGAGCAGGGAGGTTCTGCTGCAGTTGTACAGGGCCTTGGTGAGACCGCACCTGGAGTATTGTGTACAGTTTTGGTCTCCTAATCTGAGGAAAGACATTCTAGCCTTAGAGGGAGTACAGAGAAGGTTCCCAGATTGATCCCTGGGATGGCAGGACTTTCATATGAAGAAAGACTGGATAGACTAGGCTTATACTCGCTGGAATTTAGAAGATTGAGGGGGGATCTTATTGAAACATATAAAATTCTTAAGGGGTTGGAGAGGCTAGATGCGGGAAGATTGTTCCCGATGTTGGGGAAGTCCAGAATAAGGGGTCACAGCTTAAGGATAAGGGGGAAGTCTTTTAGGACCGAGATGAGAAAACATTTCTTCACACAGAGAGTGGTGAGTCTGTGGAATTCTCTGCCACAGAAGGTAGTTGAGGCCAGTTCATTGGTTATATTTAAGAGGGAGTTAGATGTGGCCCTTGTGGCTAAAGGTATCAGGGGGTATGGAGAGAAGGCAGGTACAGGTTACTGAGCTGGATGATCAGCCATGATCATATTGAATGGCGGTGCAGGCTCGAAGGGCCGAATGGCCTACTCCTGCACCTATTTTCTATGTTTCTATCTGTGGAGAGAAGGAATGGGTGACTTTTCGGGTCGAGATCCTTCTCTGAAGAACCCGAAACGTCACCCATTCCTTCTCTCCAGAGATGCTGCCTGACCTGCTGAGTTACTTCAGCATTTTGTGAAACGTCACCCATTCCTTCTCTCCACAGATGCTGCCTGACCCGCTGAGTTAGCCCAGCATTTTGTGTCTACATTCATCAGTGAAAATGTCATTTAGCTTAGTGACACGGCGCAGAAACAGGCCCTTCGGCCCACCGGGTACGCAGCGACCAGCGATCAGGCCGCACTAACGCTACCCTTCACACACACAAGGGACAATCTCTAATTTTACAGAAGCCAATTAACCTACAAGCCTGTCGGTCTTGAGAGGTTTGGAGGGAAGAGTGTCAGTAGTAAAGAAAGCAAACTCAGTTATTTCAAGAGGGCTTGTGTACAAAAACAGGGGGTGTTATGCTGAGGCTCTACAAGGCACTGGTCAGGCCCCATTTGGAATATTGTCAGCAATTTTCGCTGTACTTGCTGGAGTTTAGAAGAATGAGGGGGGACCTCATTGAAACCTACCGAATAGTGAAAGACCCGGATAGGGTGGATGTGGAGAGGGTGTTTCCACTAGTGGGAGAGTCTAGGACCAGAGGGCACAGCCTCAGAATTAAAGGACGTTCCTTCAGGAAGGAGATGAGGAGGAATTTCTTTAGTCAGAGGGTGGTGAATCTGTGGGATTCTTTGCCACAGACGGCTGTGGAGGCCACAAGTCAGTGGATCTGGTCTCCAAATTTGAGGAAGGATATTCTTGCTATTGAGGGCGTGCAGCGTAGGTTTACTAGGTTAATTCCCGGAATGGTGGGACTATCATGTGTTGAAAGACTGGAGCGACTAGGCTTGTATACACTGGAATTTAGAAGGATGAGAGGAGATCTTATTGAAACGTATAAGATTATTAAGGGGTTGGACACGTTAGAGGCAGGAAACATGTTCCCAATGTTGGGGGAGTCCAGAACAAGGGGCCACAGTTTAAGAATAAGGGGTAGGCCATTTAGAACTGAGATGAGGAAAAACTTTTTCAGTCAGAGAGTTGTGAATCTGTGGAATTCTCTGTCTCAGAAGACAGTGGAGGCCAATTCTCTGAATGCATTCAAGAGAGAGCTGGATAGAGCTCTTAAGGATAGCGGAGTCAGGGGGTATGGGGAGAAGGCAGGAACGGGGTACTGATTGAGAATGATCAGCCATGATCACATTGAATGGGGGTGCTGGCTCGAAGGGCCGAATGGCCTCCTCCTGCACCTATTGTCTATTGGATATTTTTAAGGCAGAGATAGATAAATTGTTGGTCAGTGCGGGTGTCAGGGGTTATGGGGAGAAGGCAGGAGAATGGGGTTAGGATGGAGAGATAGATCAGCCGTGATTGAATGGCAGAGTAGACTTGATGGGCCGAATGGCCCAATTCTACAACTATCATAGATCCCGGAGAAAACCCACGCAGGTCACGGGGAGAACGTACAGATTCCACGCAGACAGCACCCGTGGTCAGGATCGAACCCTGGTCTCTGGCGCTGTGTGGCAGCAGCTCTACCGCTGCGCCACCATTGTACATCATGATGTATCTATCTGTGTGTCGTTGGTGAAACCACAGTTCTAGCGCCCAGCTACAGGGAGGTGGCATGGTGCTGGAGAGGGTGCAGAAGGGATAGACCAGCTTGGCACGGGCACAGTGGGGGTTAGGTTACAGGGAGAGACTGCACAGGGTAGGTCCCTACTCTGGGGATGAGGGGGATTCTTGTTGAGGTGTATAAAACCATGAGGAGCGTTGGTAATGTGGATGGTCACAGGCCTTTTCCCCAGGGTGTGGTGGTCTTAAACAAGAGTGTAGATGCAATAAACTGGAGTATCTCAGTGGGTCAGGCAGCATCTGTGGAGAACATGGATAGGTGACGTTTCACAGAGTGCTGAGGTAACTCAGCGGGTCAGGCAGCATCTGTGGAGAGCATGGATAGGTAACGTTTCACAGAGTGCTGGAGTAACTCAGCGGGTCAGGCAGCATCTGTGGAGGACATGGATAGGTGATGTTTCACAGAGTGCTGGAGTAACTCAGCGGGTCAGGCAGCATCTGTGGAGAAAAGGAATAGATGATGTTTTGAGTCGAGAACCTTCTTCAGACTGACTCTCATATCGATACCCCTCCCTGCAGCTTCACATTTCATTACTCTCCTCATCTGACCCCCTTTCTGACCCCTTTCATCTTTAGCTTCACCTTTTCGTGAATGAATGAATAAGTTGATGAATGAATGAATGGGTTTATTGGACAAGTATGTGCACATTCAAGGAATGTGCCTTGGTGCTCCGCTCACAAATGACAACACAAACACACAGTTCCCGGGAGAGGGGGGGTCAGGTTCAATGGGAATGTGAGGGGCAGTGTTTTCTGTGGATGATGAAGCAGGCAGGTACAATGACCATGTTGTGTTGCAGGTCTCCACACTGCGGCTCTGTGCGGAACAAGAACGTCGGCCACCGTGGGCTCGGTCACCACTGTCCCCATGGGTGGGACGGTGAGGTTCCCCATCCAGCCCCACAGCCACGAGAAGATCACGGTGGCGATGTGGCGTCTCCATCCCGACCTGCCGATCCTGGATTGGAAGTCTTACAGCCCGGAGAGTCCGTCCCGGATCCACCCGTCCTACAGGGACAGAGTCCGCTTCCGACTGGACGGTGTCATCGAGCTGTGGGCCGTGGGGCTCGGTGACCAGGGGACCTACGAGATAGAGACAAACTACTTTGGCAGGGAGCCGAGGAACCGTGACGTGGAGCACTTTGAGCTGCGCGTGGTCGGTGAGTAGCGGCGTGGAGAGTTGCACAGCACCCAGACACCCTTTGGCCCACACTCTGGGAACCTTGTCAAAGGCTTTCTGAAAGTCAAGGTTTTCTAATGCAGAAGTTGCAGGATCAATTTATCCCAAAGAGGAGGAAAGATTCCAAGGGGAGTAAGAGACACCCGTGGTTGACAAGGGAAGTCAAGGACAGCATAAATATAAAGAACAGAAGTACAACAAAGCAAAGAAGAGTGGGAAGCCAGAGGATTGGGACTCTTTTAAAGAGCAACAGAAGATGACTAAGAAGGCAATATGGGGAGAAACGATGAGGTACGAGGGTAAACTAGCCAATAATATAAAGGAGGATAGTAAAAGCTTTTTTAGGTATGTAAAGAGGAAAAAAATAGTCACGGCAAATGTGGGTCCCTTGAAGACAGAAGATGGGGAATTTATTATGGGAAACAAGGAAATGGCAGATGAGTTGAACCAGTACTTTGGATCTGTCTTCACTAAGGAAGATACAAACAATCTCCCAGATGTTCTAGTGGCCAGAGATCCTAGGATGACGGAGGAACTGAAGGAAATCCACATTAGGCAGGAAATGGTGTTGGGTAGACTGATGGGACTGAAGGCTGATAAATCCCCAGGTGCTGATGGTCTGCATCCCAGAGTACTTAAGGAGATGGCGCTAGGAATTGTGGACGCATTGGTGATCATTTTCCAATGTTCTATAGATTCAGGATCAGTTCCTGTGGATTGGAGGATAGCTAATGTTGTCCCACTTTTTAAGAAAGGAGGGAGAGAGAAAACGGGAAATTATAGACCAGTTAGTCTGACATCAGTGGTGAGGAAGATGCTGGAGGCAATCATAAAAGACGAAATTGCAGAGCATTTGGATAGTTGTAACAGGATTGTTCCGAGTCGGCATGGATTTACGAAGGGGAAATCATGCTTGACTAATCTTCTGAAATTCTTTGAGGATGTAACTAGGAAAATTGACAGGAGAGAGCCGGTGGATGTGGTGTACCTTGACTTTCAGAAAGCCTTCGACAAGGTTCCACATAGGAGATTAGTGGGCAAAATTAGAGCACAGGGTATTGGAGGTAGGGTACTGACATGGATAGAAAATTGGTTGACAGACAGAAAGCAAAGAGTGGGGATAAATGGGTCCCTTTCAGAATGGCAGGCAGTAACTGGTGGGGTACCGCAAGGCTCGGTACTGGGACCGCAGCTATTGACAATATACATTAATGACTTCGATGAAGGGATTAAAAGTACCATTAGCAAATTTGCAGATGATACAAAGCTGGGTGGTAGTGTGAACTGTGAGGAATATGCTATGAGGTTGCAGGGTGACTGGGACAGGTTGTGTGAGTAGGCGAATGCATGGCAGATGCAGTTTAATGTGGATAAGTGTGAGGTTATCCACTTTGGTGGTAAGAATAGGAAGGCAGAGTATTATCTGAATGGTGTCAAGTTAGGAACGGGGGACGTACAACGAGATCTGGGTGTCCTAGTGCATCAGTCACTGAAAGGAAGCATTGCAGGTACAGTGGGCAGTGAAGAAAGCCAATGGAATGTTGGCCATCATAACAAGAGGAGTTGAGTATAGGAGCAAAGAGGTCCCTCTGCAGTTGTACAGGGCCCTAGTGAGACCGCACCTGGAGTATTGTGTGCAGTTTTGGTCTCCAAATTTGAGGAAGGATATTCTTGCTATTGAGGGCGTGCAGCGTAGGTTTACTAGGTTAATTCCCGGAATGGCAGGACTATCAAATGTTGAAAGACTGGAGCGACTAGGCTTGTATACACTGGAATTTAGAAGGATGAGAGGAGAACTTATCGAAACGTATATGATTATTAAGGGGTTGGACACGTTAGAGGCAGGAAACATGTACCCAATGTTGGGGGAGTCCAGAACAAGGGGCCACAGTTTAAGAATAAGGGGGGGGGGCTTGTCCAATGCTTGGCTGAGTAGACATAACTTTTCAGCCCTCCCGAAAATAAAGCCCTAAACTGCCAAAAAAAGACGTACTACATGAAATCAAGTACTTTAAATTAAATCTAAAAGTATACAGAACGTACTGATGCCTTTCAAGATAGAAAAAAGAGCAATACAACTGGCACAGAAGCAAAGAAATCCAGCAAAGAATCAAGGAAAAAAATCGAAGGTAGGCCTACAGCCCAGATGGAGCAGGGGCCTAGATTTTGTGAGCCCTCAGCAGGCGGAGAGTCTGGGGAGGGCTCCGGTGCGATGCTGGAGTCTACTACTCCCAGGAAGCGCTCTTCGACTGGAGGCGAAACACAACGGGGTCTTTGCGAGCTAACAAGAGGGCGCACTGTTCGCCGAGAGGTTGCTGAAGTCATGTCGGAAGCCTCGGAAAAAAATGGAGGAGAATTTTCAAACAGTGATAGATAGAGTTGATGATATACAAATGGAATATGAAATGTTAAAATCTAGAGTGGAAAAAAATGAAGATAGTATTACTGCGGCAGCAATTGAAAGTAAAAAGACGGCAGAGAAGTTTGACGCCTTGGAAAATTATAACAGGAGAAAAAATGTTAAAATTGTTGGTTTGCCAGAGGGAGTGGAGGGGGAAGAACCAATCAATTTTTTCCAAGATTGGATAGTGATTTGTCTGGGAATACATAAACAAGGTGTGATGGAAATAGAAAGAGCACACAGGGCTCTAAGACCGAAACCTTCGGCTAATCAAAAGCCAAGATCTGTTTTGATTAAATTCCTAAGATACCAAGATCGAGAATTGGTTCTGAAGTCAGTCGGGAATAACATAAGAGCGGGGAAACCAATAGAGCATGAAGGTACTAAAATAAATTTCTACCCAGACATCAGTAATGCCTTGTTGAGCAGAAAAAGAGAATTTAATAATGCAAAAAATATTTTATGGAAGAAAGGTTATAAGTTCACTTTATTGCACCCGGCTACTTTGAAGATTACGATCAACCCTGGAGAAAATAATTTTTTCAAAGACTTTGTCCAAGCACAAGATTTTGCTGAAGAATTGCCATGGAGAAAAGCTCAAGAAGACTTAAGGAATGATTATTAACTCTATTATCAGTGTCAACAATTTTAATATATTTGACACCGTGTTTGAATCTTTGCTCAAAGTTGACAAGAATTAAGAATATAAAACCAAGATAAGATAATTAATGGTTGTAACCCACTTCCTAATGTATTCTATTAATAAGATCTGTATACTATAGAGGGGACTAATTGGATTAAGGATTGTTAATTTTCAGAAGTGCTGATATATCGGGAGAGTTGGAGAATATGGATGCTCCTCCATAAATCATGGGCACAAGTGTGGTTTGGACCACACCTCGTATAATAGAGGGGGGTAATGTTGTTAATCTCTTATTTATTAATAACATTAGAGGGAGGGCTTACTTTTCTATCTTTCTTTTTTCTTTTCTGTTTTTGTACCTGGACCATGGAAGGGAGCACACTGAAATACGGCGCAATGTAAATATCGGAAGAGGTATCAAGGTAAAGAAGAAGGAAAAAAAAAGGAATGAATGGATAAAACATTAAAAAAATTAAGTTATAGTGTGAATGGGTTAAATGGACCGATAAAAAGGAAGAGAATTTTAACACAGATGAAAAAATTGGAAGTGGATATAGCTTTTTTACAAGAAACACATCTAACGGAAAAAGAACATCAAAAGTTAAAGAGAGATTGGGAAGGAAGTATGGTAGCATCTTCTTTTAATTCAAAAGCAAGAGGGGTTTCTATCTTATTTAAGAAAACGCTACCAATTAAGATACAAAATATTGTAAGTGACCCAGTAGGTAGATTTATAATGGTACATTGTCAAATTTTCTCAGAATTGTGGACTTTAATGAATATATATGCACCAAATACAGATGAGAAGTTTATGCAGGATACCTTTTTAAATCTAGCGGAAGCACATGAAAATATATTGATAGGAGGAGATTTTAATTTTTGTTTAGATCCAGTAATGGATAGATCATCAAGGACAATGACAATGACAAGAGCAGTGAAGATAAACTTGAACTTAATGGAAGATCTAAATTTAATAGATGTTTGGAGGAAAAGCCATCCTAGGGAAAGAGACTACTCCTTTTATTCCAATAGACATGATACATATTCTAGAATAGATCTATTTTTGATTTCAGCTCAATTAAGGGGTAGAATAATACAAATAGATTATAAGGCTAGATTGTTATTGGATCATTCACCATTATTAATGAAAATTACGATGCCAGATAAAGAACAGTCAGTGTATAGATGGAGACTCAACTCTTTACAATTGAAAAGGTAAGACATGTGATTTTATTCTAGGACAAATTGGATTATTTTTGGAAACAAATTTAGACAATAGACAATAGGTGCAGGAGTAGGCCATTCAGCCCTTCGAGCCAGCACCGCCATTCAATGCGATCATGGCTGATCACTCTCAATCAGTACCCCGTTCCTGCCTTCTCCCCATACCCCCTCACTCCGCTATCCTTAAGAGCTCTATCCAGCTCTCTCTTGAAAGCATCCAACGAACTGGCCTCCACTGCCTTCTGAGGCAGAGAATTCCACTCCTTCACCACTCTCTGACTGAAAAGGTTCTTCCTCATCTCCATTCTAAATGGCCTACCCCTTATTCTTAAACTGTGGCCCCTTGTTCTGGACTCCCCCAGCATTGGGAACATGTTTCCTGCCTCTAATGTGTCCAATCCCCTAATTATCTTATATGTTTCAATAAGATCCCCCCTCATCCTTCTAAATTCCAGTGTCTACAAGCCTAATTGCTCCAGCCTTTCAACATACGACAGTCCCGCCATTCCGGGAATTAACCTAGTTAATGATAAATTTATTGTATGGGATGCAATGAAGGCTTATTTGAGAGGCCAAATTATAAGCTACTCATCTAAGATAAAGAAAGGCTATAGGAAGGAATCTGAAAGACTAGAAAAATAAATCACCGTACTAGAAAAAGACTTACAGAAAGCCTTTTCAGATACGAAAAAAATACAAATTGGAAATAAAAAATTTCAATACAATACGTTACATACTTACAGAACAGAAAAACTAATATTATGAACTAACCAAAGGTATTATGAATTAGGAGAAAGAGCGCACAAGGTACTGGCATGGCAACTGAAATAAGAACAAATATTAAGAACAATAAATTAAATTAGAACAGATCAAAACATTATTACTTATAAACCTGGAGAAATCAATGAGGTATTTAAGCAATTCTACACTAATCTGTATCATTCTGAATCTGAAAAGGATGAAATTAAGATAAACATTTTTTTATCCAAGATACAATTACCAACAATCTCTAATGAGGAGCAGGTGGGACTAAATGCCTCCTTTACTTTGAGAGAAGTGGAGGAAGTATTACATTCTTTACCAAGTAATAAATCACCAGGGGAAGATGGTTTCCCGCCTGAGTTCTATAAAAAATTTAAAGATTTGTTGTTACCAGTATTTATGGAAGTGATACATCAAGCGGAAAAAACTTCTACATTACCAGAATCCTTCTCAATGGCAATTATAACCGTAATTCCAAAAAAAGGGAAAGACCCTTTAAAAGCATCTTCTTATAGACCAATATCATTGTTGAATGTAGATTATAAAATAGTTGCTAAGCTTTTGGCAAGGAGATTGGCAGAATTTTTACCTAAGCTGGTTAAAGAGGACCAAACTGGATTTGTCAAAAAAAGGAGAATATCTGATAATGTAGCAAGATTTATAAGTATTTTACATTTAGCACAGAAAAGAAAGGAATTAAGTGTAGCAGTTGCTTTAGATGCTGAAAAGGCGTTTGACAGGTTAGAATGGGATTTTTTATTTAAAGTATTAGAGAAGTATGGATTGGGAAATGGTTTCATTAACTGGGTAAAAGTCCTTTATAAACAACCTAAAACCAAAGTGGTGACAAATGGCCAATCTTCTCAATCATTTAATTTGGAAAGATCTAGTAGACAGGGATGTCCCTTGTCACCAGCTTTATTTGTACTGGCTATTGAACCTCTGGCAGAACTAATAAGATCAGATTTAGACATTGAAGGATTTAAAGTTAATCAGGAAATTCACAAAATTACTTTATTTGCAAATGGTTTTAATTTGTCTTACTAGACCATTGGAATCCTTAAGAAAATTATATTTCAGACTGGAAGAATACGGGAAAGTATCAGGATACAAAATTAATAAAGATAAAACTGAAATAATGCCTCTTTTTAGACAATAGACAATAGACAATAGGTGCAGGAGTAGGCCATTCAGCCCTTCGAGCCAGCACCGCCATTCAATGCGATCATGGCTGATCACTCTCAATCAGTACCCCGTTCCTGCCTTCTCCCCATACCCCTCACTCCGCTATCCTTAAGAGCTCTATCCAGCTCTCTCTTGAAAGCATCCAACGAACTGGCCTCCACTGCCTTCTGAGGCAGAGAATTCCACACCTTCACCACTCTCTGACTGAAAAAGTTCTTCCTCATCTCCGTTCTAAATGGCCTACCCCTTATTCTTAAACTGTGGCCCCTTGTTCTGGACTCCCCCAACATTGGGAACATGTTTCCTGCCTCTAATGTGTCCAATCCCCTAATTATCTTATACGTTTCAATAAGATCCCCCCTCATCCTTCTAAATTCCAGTGTATACAAGCCTAATTGCTCCAGCCTTTCAACATACGACAGTCCCGCCATTCCGGGAATCAACCTAGTGAACCTACGCAGCACGCCCTCAATAGCAAGAATATCCTTCCTCAAATTTGGAGACCAAAACTGCACACAGTACTCCAGGTGCGGTCTCACCAGGGCCCGGTACAACTGTAGGACCTCTTTGCTCCTATACTCAACTCCTCTTGTTACGAAGGCCAACATTCCATTGGCTTTCTTCACTGCCTGCTGTACCTGCATGCTTCCTTTCAGTGACTGATGCACTAGGACACACAGATCTCGTTGAACATCCCCTCATCCTAACTTGACACCATTCAGATAATAATCTGCCTTTCTATTCTTACTTCCAAAGTGAATAACCTCACACTTATCTACATTAAACTGCATCTGCCATGTATCTGCCCACTCACACAACCTGTCCAAGTCACCCTGCAGCCTTATTGCATCTTCCTCACAATTCACACTACCCCCCAGCTTAGTATCATCTGCAAATTTGAAGGCAATTATGATCAATGTAAAAGAGAAAGTCAGTTTAAATGGCAAAAAGAAGGCATTAAGTACTTAGGAGTTAAAGTAGATAATAAGTTAAATAATTTGTACAAATTAAATTATAAACCACTAATTAAAAAAATAGATGAGGACTTGAAGAAATGGATGAATCTTCCAATTACATTGATAGGGAGAGTGAACTGTATTAAGATGAATATTTTTCCGAGGATACAGTATTTATTTTCAACACTGCCTATAACTTTGCCAAATAATTTTTTTCAGGGATTGAACAAAATTGTGAGGAATTTTCTTTGGAAAGGTAAAATGCCAAGAGTGTCTATGGAAAAATTAACATGGAAATTTGAATTAGGTGGATTGCAATTACCAAATTTTAAAAATTACTATCTGGCAGCACAAATGAGTTTTATTCATCCTTTTATCAAGAGGGTGGAAAAACAGCATGGGTTAAAATTGAAATGGATAAAATAAAAGACTATGCCCAGAAGAATTTATCTATAAATGGGAAGCGAAGCTATTAGTTAAGGATAAAGAGTCACCTTTACTAAAACAGTTAATTAATATATTGTTGAAAACAGTTAAAGCTAATGATAAAAGATTTTTTTTAACAGCTAAAACTCCATTAGTAAAAAATAGATTACTGCCGTTTGCTTGGAATAATCAAATATTACAAGTCTGGGAACAGAACGGTATTAAACATATAGGAGATTGCTACGAAGGGAATAATTTTTTGACATTTTCTCAATTGAGAAATAAATATCAAATTCCAGGGAATAGTATTTTTTTCTATTATCAATTACAATCTTATTTAAGGGAAAAGTTAGGTAATTCAATGTTTTTATTTCAAATTAAAGGAATTGAATCCCTGATTCAGGGCAAGGGAACTAAAAAAATTATATTTTCAATGTATAAATTGTTAAAAAATCTAGTCCAAAGACAGGAATTCAAAAATCAAGACAAAGATGGGAAACAGATCTGAATATTAGCATTGATGAACCAAGTTGGGAAAGATTGTGTTTAGAAAGTATGAAAAATACTATTAATGTGAGATATAGTTTAGTACAATACAATTTTTTACATCAACTATATTTAACTCCGAAAAAATTAAACAATTTAAATCCAAATTTACCTGAAATTTGTTTTAGATGCAACCAGGATGTGGGTACTTTTTTACACTCCACATGGGCATGTCCTAAGGTAACTCCTTTTTGGAAAGACCTAAAAAACTTTTTGGAACAATTGATGAATAAGACCATACCATTGGATTCAAGGTTGTTTTTATTGGGAGATACTAAAGGAATATTACCAAGATTAATTTTAGATAAATATCAGGAAAGATTTCTCAAAATAGCAATAGCAAAAAAATGTGTGGCGGTCACTTGGAAAGATCACAATGAAATAAGAATTGCAAGATGGTATGCAGAAATGCGTAGTTGTATCCCATTAGAAAAAGCTACTTATAATCTGAGAGATAAATATGATTTCTTTTTGAAACTTTGGAACCCATTCACTTTAAAACAGGGATTAAGAATTGGAAAGATTTAATTTCAGCATTGTTTTGATACCCCTAAAAAGAATTTAATAAGAAATTAGCCGGAAGTGTTTCCTTCTTGTCTCCAGGTTTCCTTCTTTCTTCTTTCTTTCTTTCTTTCCTTTTTTGAAATTTTTATTTCTTTATCTTTCTACTTCTCTTTTTTCTAACTGGGGGGTGGGGGGTTGTGGGTGGGGAGATAATACAGAACAATACAGGTATAATCGAATTTAAATGTATAATCGAATTTATAATGTAGGTACCATCGCGTACTATGAGTTCATACATGTATTTGTTTTGTTAAAATTTAAATAAAATTAAAATAAAATAAAAAGTAAGGAATCCTACATAAATAAATATTTATTTAAGTTGCTGCATATTCCAAAATGCTGATTGTATTAGTTCAAGTTATGAATCATACATAAATGAATATTTTTGATAAAACATTTTTGATAAAACACAAGACTTGTTTATTCTTTATCCCATCAGCAATAAAACAGGCAACTTTAAAAAAAATATCAATAAATACTTTTTTCAAGTAATAAATTTTTTAAAAACATTTTATTTTCAACAACTCCATCCGACATTTCCAGAGGTCACACATTCAATGCAGATATTCATTTCCAGATTTACACAGAATCCCTTATTTGCAGTCTCTCTCTCTTACCTGTTCTTGTAGCTGTGATAGCTGCACCTTTCTCAGCTTAGCCCCCAGTCTAGTAGACACTCCAGCCATTCCCATGAGGATCCAGCACCAAGCTTGTGATCACCATCTCTTTTATCTGCCCCCTCCAACCTGAGGGACGAAACAGACATAACAGGCATCTCCCTGAACCAATAATACAAAGGACAGCTCAATGCACTGTGCTGCAAAAACCCAATAGGAACGATGCACTCAGAGTCAGTTTGCAAAATCATTCTGCAAGGTATCAATTTGAAGGAACACCTGGAACATTTGCCATCCTGCAGATCAGCCCGAGCCCAGACTGGCAGGTGTCAATCAAAGGGAAAGCCTGTGAAGTTCTGCAGACAAGGGCTGAGCAATACTGACAAATCCCTGACTCCCTATATTTATTTAAGTTGTTTAAGTATTCCAAAATGCAGATTGTATTAGATAAAGTTTTTGAATCCTATATAAATAAATATTTATTTAAGTTGCTGCATATTCCAAAATGCAGATTGGATTAGTTAAAGTTAGGAATCCTACATAAATGAATATTTATTTAAGTTGTTTAAGTATTCCAAAATGCAGATTGTATTAGATAACGTTTTTGAATCCTACATTAAAAAATATTTTTGATAAAACACAAGACTTGTTTATTCTTTATCCCATCAGCAATAAAACGGGCAAGTTTTGTTTTAATATCAAAAAATACTTTTTTCAAGTAATAAGTATTTTTAAAACATTTTCTTTTCAACAAAATGCAGATTGTATTAGTTAAAGTTAGCAATCCTACATAAATAAATATTTATTTAAGTTCCCACATATTCCAAAATGCAGATTATATTAGTTAAAGTTAGGAATCCTACACAAATAAATATTTATTTAAGTTGCTGCATATTCCAAAATGCAGATTGTATTAGTTAAAGTTATGAATCCTACATAAATAAGTATTTATTTAAGCTGCCACATAATCCAAAATGCTGATTGTATTAGATAAAGTTAGGAATCCTACATAAATAAATATATTTGATTAAATATTTTTGATAAAACACAAGATTTATTTATTTTTTATCACATCAGCAATAAAACAGGCAATTTTTTTTTTAATATCAAAAAATACTTTTTACAAGTAATAAATATTTTAAAAACATTTTCTTTTCAACAACTCCATCCGACATTTCCAGAGGTTACACATTCAATGCAGATATTCATTTCCAGATTTACACAGAATCCCTTATTTGGAGCCTCTCTCTGTTACCTCTTCCTGTAGCTGTGATAGCTGCACCTTTCTCAGCTTAGCCATTAGTCTAGTAGACACTCCAGCCGTTCCCATGAGGATCTAGCACCAAGCTTGTGATCACCATCTCTTTTATCTGCCCCCTCCAACCTGAGGCACGAAACAGACATAACAGGCATCTCCCTGAACCAATAATACAAAGGACAGCTCAATGCACTGTGCTGCAAAACCCCAATAGGAACGATGCACTCAGAGTCAGTTTGCAAAATTATTCTGGGACAAGGTATCAATTTGAAGGAACATGGGGAACACCTGGACCATTTGCCATCCTGCAGATCACCCTGAGCCCAGACTGGCAGGCACCATTCAAAGGGAGAGCCCGTGTAGTTCTGCAGACAAGGGCTGAGCAATACTGACAAATCTCTGACTCCCTATATTTATTTAAGTTGCTGCATATTCCAAAATGCAGATTGTATTAGTTAAAGTTATGAATCCTACATAAATAAATATTTTTGATAAAATATTTTTGATAAAGCACTCAGTCAGTTTGCAAAATCATTCTGCAAGGTATCAATTTGAAGGAACACCGTGACCATTTGCCACCCTGCAGATCAGCCTGAGCCCAGACTGGCAGGTGTTTATGTTGCCACATATTCCAAAATGAAGATTCTCTTAGATAAAGTTATGAATCCTACATAAATAAGTATTTATTTAAGTTCCCACATATTATAAAATGCAGATTGTATTAGTTAAAGTTATGAATCCTACATAAATAAATATTTATTTAAGTTCCCACATATTCCAAAATGCAGATTGTATTAGTTAAAGTTAGGAATCCTACATAAATAAATATTTATTTAAGTTCCCACATATTCCAAAATGCAGATTATATTAGACAAAGTTATGAATCCTACATAAATAAATATGTATTTAAGTCGCTGCATATTCCAAAATGCAGACTGTATTAATTCAAGTTAGGAATCCTACATAAATAAATATTTTTGATAAAATATTTTTGATAAAGCACAAGAATTGTTTATTCTTTATCCCACCAGCAATAAAACAGGGCAGTTTTAAAAAATATATTTTAAAAAACTTTTTTCAAATAATAAATATTTTTAAAACATTTTCTTTTCCATCCGACATTCCAAAATGCAGATTGTATTAGTTCAAGTTATGAATCCTACATAAATAAGTATTTATTCCCACATATTCCAAAATGCAGATTGTATTAGATAAAGTTATGAATCCTACATAAATAAATATTTATTTAAGTTCCCACATATTCCAAAATGCAGATTGTATTAGTTAAATTCACAAAATGCTGGAGTAACTCAGCAGGTCAGGCAGCATCTCGGGAGAGAAGGAATGGGTGACGTTTCGGGTCGAGACCCTTCTTCAGACTGATGTCGGGGGTGGGACAAAGGAAGGATATAGGTGGAGACAGGAAGATAGAGGGAGATCTGGGAAGGAGGAGGGGAAGGGAGGGACAGAGGAGCTATCTGAAGTTGGAGAAGTCGACGTTCATACCACTGGGCTGCAAACTGCCCAGGCGAAATATGAGGTGCTGTTCCTCCAATTTCCGGCGCGCCTCACTATGGCACTGGAGGAGGCCCATGACAGAGAGGTCAGACTGGGAATGGGAGGGGGAGTTAAAGTGCTGGGCCACCGGGAGATCAGTTGCGTTAATGCGGACCGGAGGATGAGACGACCGGGAGGATCCGACAACGGAAGCAGAGGCAGAGGAAGAAAACGGGGGAGGAGGAAGGTAAGAGAAAGAACGTGTCTGTTGCCCCCCAACCCCAGGAGACTGGGAGCAGTGCCAATGGGCCCCAGCCCCAGGAGACTGGGAGCAGTGCCAATGGGCCCCAGCCCCAGGAGACTGGGAGCAGTGCCAATGGGCCCCAACCCCAGGAGACTGGGAGCAGTGCCAATGGGCCCCAGCCCCAGGAGACTGGGAGCAGTGCCAATGGGCCCCAGCCCCAGGAGACTGGGAGCAGTGCCAATGGGCCCCAGCCCCAGGAGACTGGGAGCAGTGCCAATGGGCCCCAGCCCCAGGAGACTGGGAGCAGTGCCAATGGGCCCCAGCCCCAGGAGACTGGGAGCAGTGCCAATGGGCCCCAGCCCCAGGAGACTGGGAGCAGTGCCAATGGGCCCCAGCCCCAGGAGACTGGGAGCAGTGCCAATGGGCCCCAGCCCCAGGAGACTGGGAGCAGTGCCAATGGGCCCCAGCCCCAGGAGACTGGGAGCAGTGCCAATGGGCCCCAGCCCCAGGAGACTGGGAGCAGTGCCAATGGGCCCCAGCCCCAGGAGACTGGGAGCAGTGCCAATGGGCCCCAGCCCCAGGAGACTGGGAGCAGTGCCAATGGGCCCCAGCCCCAGGAGACTGGGAGCAGTGCCAATGGGCCCCAGCCCCAGGAGACTGGGAGCAGTGCCAATGGGCCCCAGCCCCAGGAGACTGGGAGCAGTGCCAATGGGCCCCAGCCCCAGGAGACTGGGAGCAGTGCCAATGGGCCCCAGCCCCAGGAGACTGGGAGCAGTGCCAATGGGCCCCAGCCCCAGGAGACTGGGAGCAGTGCCAATGGGCCCCAGCCCCAGGAGACTGGGAGCAGTGCCAATGGGCCCCAGCCCCAGGAGACTGGGAGCAGTGCCAATGGGCCCCAGCCCCAGGAGACTGGGAGCAGTGCCAATGGGCCCCAGCCCCAGGAGACTGGGAGCAGTGCCAATGGGCCCCAGCCCCAGGAGACTGGGAGCAGTGCCAATGGGCCCCAGCCCCAGGAGACCGTGAGCGGCACAACGGCCAATGGGCCCCAGCCCCAGGAGACCGTGAGCGGCACAACGGCCAATGGGCCCCAGCCCCAGGAGACCGTGAGCGGCACAACGGCCAATGGGCCCCAGCCCCAGGAGATCGTGAGCGGCACAACGGCCAATGGGCCCCAGCCCCAGGAGACCGTGGGCGGCACAACGGCCAATGGGCCCCAGCCCCAGGAGACCGTGAGCGGCACAACGGCCAATGGGCCCCAGCCCCAGGAGACCGTGAGCGGCACAACGGCCAATGGGCCCCAGCCCCAGGAGACCGTGGGCGGCACAACGGCCAATGGGCCCCAGCCCCAGGAGACCATGAGCGGCACAACGGCCAATGGGCCCCTGCTCCGGGAGACCGTGGGCGGCACAACGGCCAATGGGCTCCTGCTCCGGGAGACCGGGAGCGGCACAACGGCCAATGGGCCCCAGCTCCGGGAGACCGGGAGCAGTGCAGTGGCCAATGGGCCCCAGCTCCGGGAGACCGGGAGCAGTGCAGTGGCCAATGGGCCCCAGCTCCGGGAGACCGGGAGCAGTGCAGTGGCCAATGGGCCCCAGCTCCAGGAAACTGGGAGCAGCGCAGTGGCCTCGCCAGAAAATACACCCTGTGCTGAGGAAGCCACCAACCTGTACCACTACCTGTGCAACAAAAATGTGCAGGAACTCAGCCAGATGATTGGCATGCGGGAGGACCGCCTGGAACTCTAAAGGACAATGGAGCTGAAACTGGCATCCTTAAACGTGCGCAGTGTGAAGAGCACTGTGCGATGTGTAACCGCCTTGCAGTACCTGGCCAAGGTAAAGGCGGATGTGACTTTTCTACAAGAGTGCGGGCTGCCACACCTTCGCTGCTATCGGAGGTGGTCGCGATGGTGGCCCCACGGACTGTCGGTATGGTCGGGGGGCAATGATTGTCGTGGGTCCGGTCTGGGGATCTTGCTGCGGGGAGGGGGCTTCACCATCACTGAGGTAAGGGAGGTGGTGGGGGAGCGTCTCTTGGTGGTGAATGTAATGTACCGTGGTTTTCCGCTCCGGCTGATTAATGTGTATGCCTCACACAGGTGGAGCGAGCGGGTGGCCGTCCACCAGCAGCTCCCACCGCTGCTGGCCACGTCTAGACCGCTCGTTCTGGCCGGTGACTTCAACTGCATCATCGATGCGGCTGGACGATCCGGCAGTGCCAACCACAGAATGGACGGCACCTCCAAACTCCTGGTGGAGACGGTCAAAGATGCAAAGCTGCGCGACGCCTTCAGCGACCCTGCAGGCGGGGCCCAGCCGCGGTTCACCTGGTCAGGACCGAACGGTTCAGCCCAGTCCCGGATAGACTTCCTCTTCACATCGAGGGCCGTCACGGTCAGACACACCAACCTCGCGCCGGTGTTCTTCTCTGACCACTGCCTCCTTCAGTCCTCCTGTCACCTACAGGAGGACCGGAAGGCGGGCAGAGGGACGTGGAAGTTAAATGTGGAGCTGTTGACCCCGGAGAACGTTGAGGAGCTAAAGAGGGACTACGCATGTTGGAGAACTGTGAGGCCCCTCTTTGACTCCCCGACACTCTGGTGGGAGGCAACAAAGGAGAACATCAAGAAGTTCTTCGTCTCCAAAGGTGTTCAGAGAGCAAGACAGGGTAAGAGGGAATTGTGTCAACTCCAGACAGATTTGCAGCAACTGCTCCTTCTGCAGAGGAGAGGGGTGGATGTGAGGGAGGAACTGAGAGAGTTGAAGGGCCGGCAAGCTCGGCTCTTTACCTCTGAATCCTCCAATATCATATTCCGGTCCAGGGTCCGCCATGTGGAGCAGGATGAGACGTGCTCACGTTTCTTCTTCCATAAGGTTCACAGGGGGAGCTCTGTGATCAACAGCCTTAGGGAGGAGTACGGCTCGGTAACATCTTCGCAGACAGACATGCTAAAGATCTGTAGATCCTTTTATAAGGATCTGTACGATAAAAAGACCACAGACAGCACCGCCTCCCAGAACTTCCTGTCCTCCATCACGGAAGTCTTGGACGACAGCAAGCGGGAGAGTCTGGACCAACCACTGACCCTGGAGGAGCTGACTGGCTCCATCCGTTCCTTTGACTCGAGTAAAACTCCCGGAGGCGATGGCTTACCGGCAGAGTTGTAATCGGCTCTGTGGGACTGGGTGGGCCTGGACCTGCTGGAAGTGTACAACGATATACTTCTAGCCGGCAGCATGTCAGACTCTATGAGGAAGGGCAGCATCACCCTGATCTACAAGCAGAAGGGGGAGATGAATGACATAAGGAATTGGAGACCCATCACATTGTTAAATGGAGACTACAAGATCCTGTCGAAGGCCATCGCCAACCGGGTCAAGTCTGCTCTGGGACAGGTGATCCACCCGGACCAAACCTGTGCTGTACCTGGCAGGAAAATCTCAGACAGCCTGGTGCTGCTGAGAGACACCATTGCCTACGTGCAGGACAGACGGGTGGATGCCTGCCTGGTCAGCTTGGACCAGGAGAAGGCATTCGACAGGATATCGCACACGTACATGAGGGACGTGCTCTCCAAAATGGGCTTTGGGGAGGGAATCAGGAAGTGGATACAACTGCTCTACACCGATATCTGTAGTGCAGTCCAAATTAATGGGTGGGAATCAGACAGCTTCCCCGTCAGGTCTGGAGTCAGGCAGGGTTGCCCTCTTTCCCCTGTCTTGTTCGTCTGTTGCATTGAACCCTTTGCCGAATCCATCAGGAAGGATGCAAGCATAAGAGGAGTGACACTGCCAGGCAGTGGGGGCACTCAGGTCAAGGCCTCCCTGTACATGGACGATGTCGCCGTCTTCTGCTCGGATCCAGGGTCGGTCCGCAGACTGATCAGCGTCTGCGACCAGTTTGAGTTGGCCACGGGGGCCAGGGTAAACCGCAGGAAGAGCGAGGCCATGCTCTTTGGCAACTGGCCCGACCGATCTTCCATCCCCTTCACCATCAAGCCTGACTTCCTGAAGGTGCTGGGGATCTGGTTCGGGAAGGCTGAGGCATGTAACAAGAATTGGCTGGAGTGGATAGCCAAGGTGGGGAAGAAGCTGGAGCTGTGGAAGCAGCGCTCCCTCTCCATCACGGGGAAAAACCTGGTCATCAGGTGTGAGGTGCTCTCGGGGCTGCTGTACTTGGCGCAAGTGTGGCCCGTCCCTCCCTCCCACGCCACGGGGATCACCCGGGCCGTCTTCCGCTTCATCTGGGGGTCGGCGATGGACCGGGTGCGACGAGCCACAATGCACAAGTCGGCAGACAACGGGGGTAAAGACGTGCCCAACGTCGCCCTCATTCTGATGGCCACCTTCGTGTGTGGCTGCATCAGGCGGAGCATAGAGCCAAGGCACGTGGGCACCAAATGCCACTACCTGCTGAAGTTCAACCTGTCCCCGGTGTTGCGAAGGATGGGCCTGGCGCAGATGCCACGCAATGTGCCAGTCAGCTGGACATTGCCGAACCATCTGTCGTTTGTGGACAGGTTCTTCCGGACCAACACCTTTGACCACAAGTCCATCGGGCAGTGGTCAGCACGGAACGTCCTGCAGGCACTGCAGGGGAATGACTCCATGGATCCTGTGGCGTGGTTCCCAGAACAGACAGCCCAGCTTGTCTGGCAAAATGCCTCATCGCCAGTACTCACCAACAAGCACCAAGACCTGGCTTGGCTGGCGGTGAGGGGAGCACTCTCAGTCAGATCTTTCCTGCACCGCCGGAACCTCACTACCAGCGCACGCTGCCCTCGGGACGGCTGCTACGGAGAGGAGACGGTGGCCCACCTCTTCAAAGAGTGTGGATTTGCCAGGAGAGTCTGGAGAGGTCTGCAGGGGTCCCTGTCACGATTCATTCCGAGCAGCCCGATCCTTGTTGACCTCCCAGCAGAGCGAGCTGTCCGTCAAGGAATGTTGCCGACTGGCCCACTGCAGACTGCAGGAGTACGTGCTGAGGGACGCTCTGAAGCTCGGTGCAGCCAATGCCAAGGCCCTGTGGGGGAGGACCACAGTCTAGGGTCCTTCCGCTGCTGGACATGGGGGGCAGGGTGTGGTGGAGAGAAACGCTACTCCAAATAAGGGATATGTATGTAAATGTATGTAAATGTCTAAGTAAATGCCTGTATTGAATATGTAACCTCCGGAAATGTCGGATGGGTTTGTTTAAAAATGATGTTTTGTAAATGATATTTATAATTTGAATAAAGTATTTTTTGATTAAAAAAAAAAAGAAGAAAAAAAAAAAAAAAAAAGAGAATTCCACAGATTCACAACTCTCTGACTGAAAAAGTTTTTCCTCATCTCAGTTCTAAATGGCCGACCCCTTATTCTTAAACTGTGTGGCCCCTGGTTCTGGACTCCCCCAACATTGGGAACATGTTTCCTGCCTCGAACGTGTCCAACCCCTTAATAATCTTATACGTCTCGATAAGATCCCCTCTCATCCTTCTAAATTCCAGTGTATACAAGCCTAGCCGAAGGGCCTGTTTCCGCGCTGTGTCTCTAAACAAAGCTCTAGGTTCACGGTTGTGTGGGTCTGTCTCCTCCAGGGTCCAGGTGTCGTTGGGCGATCATACCCGCCGTGATCCTTCTCGTTCTAGCCGTACTGGGAGTCTGGGCATCGTATCTCTGCAGCAACCCCCACACCGTGACGTGAGTATCCCCGTCTCCCCTCTCTGTCCGCGTCCCTCCCCCTCACCTCATCGCCCCACCCTCCCCCATCTCCGTCCCGTCTCCTCTCTCCGTCCCGTTCCCCCCCCTCACCCGCCCCCCTTCCTTTCCTTCCCCCTCTCTCCGTCTCCTCCTCCCCTCTCGGTCGCCACCACTCTTCCCCCTTCCCCCCCCGTCTCCCTGCCCCCCCCCCCCGTCCCCTCCCCTCTCTCCTGTCTAACATTGTGGGGTCACGCTGCCCCGGCAGTGAACGGGATGGATGGGCCGCGATGTCCGGTCACTAACACAGGACTCTCTCTCTCTCGCCCCCTCTCTCTCTCTCCCCCCTCTCTCCCCCCTCTCTCCCCCCGCTCTCCCCCCCTCCCTCCCTCTCTCACCCCCCTCCCCCCCTCCCTCCCCCCCTCCCTCCCTCACCCCCCCTCTCTCTCCCCCCCCTCTCTCCCCCCCTCTATCCCCCCCTTCTCTCCCCCCCTTCTCTCTCCCCCTTCTCTCTCCCCCCCTTCTCTCTCCCCCCTTCTCTCTCCCCCCTTCTCTCCCCCCCTTCTCTCTCCCCCCCCTTCTCTCCCCCTCTCTCTCCCTCCCTCTCTCTCCCTCCCTCTCTCGCAGGGATGAGGAGCGGGCGTTGTGGGACCGGGAGTGTTGCAGAGCGGGGACCGCTGTACGCGGGGGGTCACAGAGCACCCCGTTTCTGGGTGACGGGGAACGGGTTTGCTGCTGTGCCGTCTCTGTGGCAGATGTGACCAGATGTGTCCATGGTCCCAGATCCCAAAGTTTACGACAAGACCCTTGTGGAACAATGAACAGTTCCCACTTTGTCCGTGCTGTCGGGAGGTCTGGGTAGAAGGCAGGAACGGGGTACTGACTGTGGATGATCAGCCATGATCACATTGAATGGCGGTGCTGGCTCGAAGGGCCGAATGGCCTCCTCCTGCACCTATTGACTATTGTTGCTCTTTGGGAACCTGTAATTTATACAAAGTCTGGTCACTGATGCAGTGGATGTTTGTTCTGCACGTTTTTGTGCAGCTTGTGATGATTTTGAAAAATGTACTTTGTACATAATAAAACAGATTTATTTAACACTGCTGCCTGTCATGTAAGCCTGTGCCTGATGTAATCAAGGCCATTGGTGGTTCATCGTTCTGTGTACTGATTGAGAATGATCAGCCATGATCACATTGAATGGCGATGCGTACAGGCTCGAAGGGCCGAATGGCCTCCTCCTGCACCTATTGTCTATTGTCGCCTCCAGCGAGCGACCATTCAAGCCGTTAATGATTGTTTAAACAAATAACACACGCCCACAATTCAATATAATAGGTGGTAGAAGGTTCACCAGATTGATCCCTGGGATGGCAGGACTGCAGGCAGTGAAGAAAGCGAATGGTATGTTAGCATTCATAGCAAGAGGATTTGAGTATAGGAGCAGGGAGGTTCTGCTGCAGTTGTACAGGGCCTTGGTGAGACCGCACCTGGAGTATTGTGTACAGTTTTGGTCTCCTAATCTGAGGAAAGACATTCTTGCCATAGAGGGAGTACAGAGAAGGTTCACCAGATTGATCCCTGGGATGGCAGGACTTTCACATGAAGAAAGACTGGATAGACTAGGCTTGTTCTCGCTGGAATTTAAAGACTGAAGGGGGATCTTATAGAAACTTACAAAATTCTTAAGGGGTTGGACAGGCTAGATGCAGGAAGATTGTTCCCGATGTTGGGGAAGTCCAGAACAAGGGGTCACAGTTTAAGGATAAGGGGGAAGTCTTTTAGGACCGAGATGAGAAAGTTTTTTTTCACACAGAGAGTGGTGAGTCTGTGGAATTCTCTGCCACAGAAGGTAGTTGAGGCCAGTTCATTGGCTATATTTAAGAGGGAGTTAGATGTGGCCCTTGTGGCTAAAGGGATCAGGGGGTATGGAGAGAAGGCAGGTACGGGATACTGAGTTGGATGATCAACCATGATCATATTGAATGGCGGTGCAGGCTCGAAGGGCCGAATGGCCTACTCCTGCACCTATTGTCTATGTTTCCCCGATGATAATTCCCCGTGAACGACGATCAGACGTCGCCCGCTCTGGGTAAAGGACAAACAAACCTCCACCACGTTCTGCAGTCCCCGGCCCCCCTGGCCCCGCCCTCCGCCCCTGGCCCCGCCCTTCGCCCCCTGGCCCCGCCCCCGCGGCCAAGCCCCGGACCCGCTGCGTGATGGCGGCTCGGCGAAGTGCGCCTGCGCGCCTCTGGGCGGCCGCTGCTGCGTCATGCGAAATGTACGCATGCGCGCTCCAGGGCCGGGGAGGGAGCGGGAGCTGGAGCTGCGTCAGTCCCTCAGTCAGTCAGTCTCCCTTTTCTCTGTCCCGCTTCACCAGAGAGTTTCTCCACAGCCTGGAGTGGGTCGCCAGCCGGGACCAGGACCAGGACACCGCCAGGATGCGGCGCTCTCTCTGCACGGCCGTACATCTGCTGTGCCTGCTGACAGGTAGAGACATGGGGGGGAGAGAGAGTGAGAGGATGGGGGGAGAGATGGGGGGAGGGAGAGATGGGGGGAGAGAGATGGAGGGCGAGAGAGGGATGGGGAGAAAGAGATGGAGGGAGGGAGAGGGAGAGGGGGAGAGATGTGGAGCGAGAGATGGGAAGACGGGGAGAGATGGGGAGATGGCTGAGACATGGGGGGAGAGGGAAAGAGATGGGGGAGAAAGAGAGAGATGGGGAGAGAGAGAGAGATGGGGAGAGACAGATGGAGATGGGGAGAGACAAAGAGGGGGGGAGGGAGGGACGGAGAGGGGGAGAAATGGAGGGAGGGGGGGAAGGAGGGAGGGAGACAGAGGGGGTAGAGAGAGAGAGAACGAGAGCTGCTGTCCACGGAGTTGGAAGTGGACAATTGTCAGTCAAACACTGTACTGGGGTAACTCAGCGGGTCGGGCCTCATCTACATGAACTACAACAATTGTTCATCCCAGTTTGGCAAAAGAACAAACCAGGTCCAGCAGAGGAGGATAAAGGGCTTAATTAGGAAAGGGAAAATAGATTATGAGAGAAAACTGACAGGGAACATAAAAACTGACTGCAAAAGCTTTTATAGATACGTGAAGAGAAAAAGACTAGTTAAGACAAATGTAGGTCCCTTGCAGTCGGAAACAGGTGAATTGATCATAGGGAACAAGGAGATGGCAGACCAATTGAACAACTACTTTGGTTCTGTCTTCACGAGGGAAGACATAAACAATCTGCCGGAAATAGCAGGGGACCGGGGGGGGGGGGGGGGGGGGGGGGGGGGGGTCTAACGAGATGGAGGAACTGAGGGTAATCCAGGTTAGTCGGGAAGTGGTGTTAGGTAAATTAAATGGATTAAAGGCCGATAAATCCCCAGGGCCAGATAGGCTGCATCCCAGAGTGCTTAAGGAAGTAGCCTCAGAAATAGTGGATGCATTAGTGATAATTTTTTTTAACTCTTTAGATTCTGGAGTAGTTCCTGAGGATTGGAGGGTAGCTAATGTAACCCCACTTTTAAAAAGGGAGGGAGAGAGAAAACGGGGAATTATAGACCAGTTAGCCTAACATCGGTAGTGGGGAAAATGCTAGAGTCAGTTATTAAAGATGGGAAAGCATCACATTTGGAAAGTGGTGAAATCATCAGACAAAGTCAGCATGGATTTATGAAAGGCAAATCATGCCTGACGAATCTTATAGAATTTTTCGAGGATGTAACTAGTAGAGTGCATAAGGGAGAACCAGTCGATGTGTTATATCTGGACTTTCAGAAGGCCTTCGACAAGGTCCCACATAGGAGATTGGGGTACAAATTTAAAGCACACGGTATTGAGGGTTGAGTGTTGAGGTGGATAGAGAATTGGTTGGCCGACAGGAAGCAAAGAGTAGGAATAAACGGGTCCTTTTCGGAATGGCAGGCAGTGACTAGTGGGGTACCGCAAGGCTCAGTGCTGGGACCCCAGTTATTTACAATATATATTAATGATTTGGACGAGGGAATTGAATGCAATATCTCTAAGTTTGCGGATGACACGAAGCTGGGTGGCAGTGTTAGCTGCGAGGAGGATGCTAGGAGGCTGCAGAGTGACTTGGAAAGATTAGGAGAGTGGGCAAATGCATGGCAGATGCAATATAATGTGGATAAATGTGAGGTTATCGACTTTGGCGGCAAGAACAGGAAAGCAGAGTATTACCTGAATGGTGGCCAATTAGGAAAAGGGGAGATGCAACGTGACCTGGGTGTCATGGTGCACCAGTCATTGAAAGCAAGCGTGCAGGTGCAGCAGTCAGTGAAGAAAGCGAATGGTATGTTAGCATTCATAGCAAGAGGATTTGAGTATAGAAGCAGGGAGGTTCTGCTGCAGTTGTACAGGGCCTTGGTGAGACCGCACCTGGAGTATTGTGTACAGTTTTGGTCTCCTAATCTGAGGAAAGACATTCTAGCCTTAGAGGGAGTACAGAGAAGGTTCACCAGATTGATCCCTGGGATGGCAGGACTTTCATATGAAGAAGGACTGGATAGACTAGGCTTATACTCGCTGGAATTTAGAAGACTGAGGGGGGATCTTATTGAAACATATAAAATTCTTAAGGGGTTGGAGAGGCTAGATGCGGGAAGATTGTTCCCGATGTTGGGGAAGTCCAAAACCAGGGGTCACAGCTTAAGGATAAGGGGGAAGTCTTTTAGGACCGAGATGAGAAAACATTTCTTCACACAGAGAGTGGTGAGTCTGTGGAATTCTCTGCCACAGAAGGTAGTTGAGGCCAGTTCATTGGCTATATTTAAGAGGGAGTTAGATGTGGCCCTTGTGGCTAAAGGGATCAGGGGGTATGGAGAGAAGGCAGGTACAGGTTACTGAGCTGGATGATCAGCCATGATCATATTGAATGGCGGTGCAGGCTCGAAGGGCCGAATGGCCTACTCCTGCACCTATTTTCTATGTTTCTATCTGGAGAGAAGGAATGGGTGACTTTTCGGGTTGAGATCCTTCTCTGAAGAACCCGAAACGTCACCCATTCCTTCTCTCCAGAGATGCTGCCTGACCCGCTGAGTTACTCCAGCACTCTGTGAAACGTCACCTATCCATGTTCTCCACAGATGCTGCCTGACCCGCTGAGTTTCTCCAGCACTCTGTGAATCGTCACCTATCCATGTTCTCCACAGATGCTGCCTGACCCACTGAGTTACTCCAGCACTCTGTGAAACGTCACCTATCCATGTTCTCCACAGATGCTGCCCGACCCGCTGAGTTACTCCAGCACTCTGTGAAACGTCACCTATCCATGCTCTCCACAGATGCTGCCTAACCCGCTGAGTTAGCCCAGCATTTTATGTCTACATTCATCAGTGAAAATGTCATTTAGCTTAGTGATACGGTGCAGAAACAGGCCCTTCGGCCCACCGGGTACGCAGCGACCAGCGATCAGGCCGCACTAACGCTACCCTTCACACACACAAGGGACAATCTCTAATTTTACAGAAGCCAATTAACCTACAAGCCTATCAGTCTTGAGAGGTTTGGAGGGAAGAGTGTCAGTAGTAAAGAAAGCAAACTCAGTTATTTCAAGAGGGCTTGTGTACAAAAACAGGGGGTATTATGCTGAGGCTCTACAAGGCACTGGTCAGGCCCCATTTGGAATATTGTCAGCAATTTTCGTTGTACTTGCTGGAGTTTAGAAGAATGAGGGGGGACCTCATTGAAACCTACCGAATAGTGAAAGACCCGGATAGGGTGGATGTGGAGAGGGTGTTTCCACTAGTGGGAGAGTCTAGGACCAGAGGGCACAGCCTCAGAATTAAAGGACGTTCCTTCAGGAAGGAGATGAGGAGGAATTTCTTTAGTCAGAGGGTGGTGAATCTGTGGGATTCTTTGCCACAGACGGCTGTGGCGGCCACAAGTCAGTGGATCTGGTCTCCAAATTTGAGGAAGGATATTCTTGCTATTGAGGGCGTGCAGCGTAGGTTTATTAGGTTAATTCCCAGAATGGTGTGACTATCATGTGTTGAAAGACTGGAGCGACTAGGCTTGTATACACTGGAATTTAGAAGGATGAGAGGAGATCTTATTGAAACTTATAAGATTATTAAGGGGTTGGACACGTTAGAGGCAGGAAACATGTTCCCAATGTTGGGGGAGTCCAGAACAAGGGGCCACAGTTTAAGAATAAGGGGTAGGCCATTTAGAACTGAGATGAGGAAAAACTTTTTCAGTCAGAGAGTTATGAATCTGTGGAATTCTCTGTCTCAGAAGGCAGTGGAGGCCAATTCTCTGAATGCATTCAAGAGAGAGCTGGATAGAGCTCTTAACGATAGCGGAGTCAGGGGGTATGGGGAGAAGGCAGGAACGGGGTACTGATTGAGAATGATCAGCCATGATCACATTGAATGGGGGTGCTGGCTCGAAGGGCCGAATGGCCTCCTCCTGCACCTATTGTCTATTGGATATTTTTAAGGCAGAGATAGATAAATTGTTGGTCGGTGCGGGTGTCAGGGGTTATGGGGAGAAGGCAGGAGAATGGGGTTAGGATGGAGAGATAACTCAGCCGTGATTGAATGGTGGAGTAGACCTGATGGGCCGAATGGCCCAATTCTACACCTATCACTTATGACCTAAACCGGAGATCCCGGAGACAACCCACGCAGGTCACGGGGAGAACGTACAGATTCCACGCAGACAGCACCCGTGGTCAGGATCGAACCCTGGTCTCTGGCGCTGTGAGGCAGCAGCTCTACCGCTGTGCCACCATTGTACATCATGATGTATCTATCTGTACGTCGTTGGTGAGACCACAGTTCTAGCGCCCAGCTACAGGGAGGTGGCATGGTGCTGGAGAGGGTGCAGAAGGGATAGACCAGCTTGGCACGGGCACAGTGGGGGTTAGGTTACAGGGAGAGACTGCACAGGGTAGGTCCCTACTCTGGGGATGAGGGGGATTCTTGTTGAGGTGTATAAAACCATGAGGAGCGTTGGTAATGTGGATGGTCACAGGCCTTTTCCCCAGGGTGTGGGCGTCTTAAACAAGAGTGTAGATGCAATAAACTGGAGTAACTCAGCACGTCAGGCAGCATCTCTGGAGAACATGGATAGGTGACGTTTCACAGAGTGCTGGAGTAACTCAGCGGGTCAGGCAGCATCTGTGGAGAACATGGATAGGTGACGTTTCACAGAGTGCTGGAGTAACTCAGCGGGTCAGGCAGCATCTGTGGAGAACATGGATAGGTGACGTTTCACAGAGTGCTGGAGTAACTCAGCGGGTCAGGCAGCATCTGTGGAGAACATGGATAGGTGACGTTTCACAGAGTGCTGGAGTATCTAAGCGGGTCAGGCAGCATCTGTGGAGAACATGGATAGGTGACGTTTTACAGAGTGCTGAGGTAACTTAGCGGGTCAGGCAGCATCTGTGGAGAACATCGATAGGTAACGTTTCACAGAGTGCTGGAGTAACTCAGCGGGTCAGGCAGCATCTGTGGAGAACATGGATAGGTGACGTTTCACAGAGTGCTGGAGTAACTCAGCGGGTCAGGCAGCATCTGTGGAGAACATGGATAGGTGACGTTTCACAGAGTGCTGGAGTATCTAAGCGGGTCAGGCAGCATCTGTGGAGAACATGGATAGCTGACGTTTCACAGAGTGCTGAGGTAACTCAGCGGGTCAGGCAGCATCTGTGGAGAACATGGATAGGTAACGTTTCACAGAGTGCTGGAGTAACTCAGCGGGTCAGGCAGCATCTGTGGAGAACATGGATAGGTGACGTTTCACAGAGTGCTGGAGTAACTCAGCGGGTCAGGCAGCACCCTTTGGCCCACACTCTGGGAACCTTGTCAAAGGCTTTCTGAAAGTCAAGGTTTTCTAATGCAGAAGTCACAGGATCAATTTATCCCAAAGAGGAGGAAAGATTCCAAGGGGAGTAAGAGACACCAATGGCTGACAAGGGAAGTCAAGGACAGCATAAAAATAAAAGAGCAGAAGTACAACAAAGCAAAGAAGAGTGGGAAGCCAGAGGATTGGGACTCTTTTAAAGAGCAACAGAAGATGACTAAGAAGGCAATATGGGGAGAAACGATGAGGTACGAGGGTAAACTAGCCAATAATATACAGGAGGATAGTAAAAGCTTTTTTAGGTATGTAAAGAGGAAAAAAATAGTCAAGGCAAATGTGGGTCCCTTGAAGACAGAAGATGGGGAATTTATTATGGGAAACAAGGAAATGGCAGATGAGTTGAACCGTTACTTTGGATCTGTCTTCACTAAGGAAGATACAAACAATCTCCCAGATATTCTCGTGACCAGAGATCCCAGGGTGACAGAGGAACTGAAGGAGATTCACATTAGGCAGGAAATAGTGTTGGGTAGACTGATGGGACTGAAGGCTGATAAATCCCCAGGGCCTGATGGTCTGCATCCCAGGGTACTTAAGGAGGTGGCTCTAGAAATTGTGGACGGATTGGCGATCATTTTCCAATGTTCTATAGATTCAGGATCAGTTCCTGTGGATTGGAGGGTAGCTAATGTTATTGCACTTTTAAGGAAGGAGGGAGAGAGAAAACTGGAAATTATAAACCAGTTAGTCTGACATCAGTGGTGGGGAAGATGCTGGAGTAAATTATAAAAGACAAAATTGGGGAGCATTTGGATAGCAGTAACAGGATCGTTCCGAGTCAGCATGGATTTACGAAGGGGAAATCATGTTGACTAATCTTCTGGAATTTTTTGAGGATGTAACTAGGAAAATTGACTGGGGAGAGCCGGTGGATGTGGTGTACCTCGACTTTCAGAAAGCCTTCGACAAGGCCCCACATAGGAGATTTGTGGGCAAAATTAGAGCACATGGTATTGGGGGTAGGGTACTGACATGGATAGAAAATTGGTTAACAGACAGAAAGCAAAGTGTGGGGAGAAATGGGTCCCTTTCAGAATGGCAGTCAGTGACTAGTGGGGTACCGCAAGGCTCGGTGCTGGGCCAAAGCTATTTACAATATACATTAATGACTTGGATGAAGGGATTAAAAGTACCATTAGCAAATTTGCAGATAATACAAAGCTGGGTGGTAGTGTGAGCTGTGAGGAAGATGCTATGAGGTTGCAGGGTGAATTGGATAAGTGGATAAGTGTGAGGTTATCCACTTTGGTTGTAAGAATAAGAAGACAGATTATTAAATGAATGGTGTCAACTTAGGAAAAGGAGACGTACAACGAGATCTGGGTGTCCTAGTGCATCAGTCACTGAAAGGAAGCATGCAGGTACAGCAGGCAGTGAAGAAAGCCGATGGAATGTTGGCCTTCATAACAAGAGGAATTGAGTATAGGAGCAAAGAGGTCCTTCTGCAATTGTATAGGGCCCTAGTGAGACCGCACCTGGAGTACTGTGTGCAGTTTTGGTCTCCAAATTTGAGGAAGGATATTCTTGCTATTGAGGGCGTGCAGTGCAGGTTTACTAGGTTCATTCCCAGAATGGCGGGACTGTCATATGTTGAAAGACTGGAGCGGCTCGGCTTGTATACACTGGAATTTAGAAGGATGAGAGATCTTATTGAAACATATAAGATTATTAAGAGGTTGGACACGTAAGAGGCAGGAAACATGTTCCCAATGTTGGGGGAGTCCAGAACAAGGGGCCACAGTTTAAGAATAAGGGGTAGGCCATTTAGAACTGAGATGAGGAAAAACTTTTTCAGTCAGAGAGTTGTGAAACTGTGGAATTCTCTGCCTCAGAAGGCAGTGGAGGCCAATTCTCTGAATGCATTCAAGAGAGAGCTAGATAGAGCTCAAGGATAGCGGAGTCAGGGGGTATGGGGAGAAGGCAGCAACGGGGTACTGATTGAGAATGATCAGCCATGATCACATTGAATGGTGGTGCTGGCTCGAAGGGCCGAATGGCCTACTCCTGCACCTATTGTCTATTGTCAAGGACCACAAATGGACAGAGGGCAGTAAATCTCTGGGAATCTCCAACCAAGAGACTCTTAGAGGTTTAATCTGTTGGATGTATTTATACCAGGGGAAGATACATTTTTGAAAATTTGGGGAACTGAAATCAAAGGGAATGGGACAAAGCGGAGGAGTTCAGTCCTGGGCTGGATCAGCCATGACCACATTGTGGGGATTAACATTGAAATCTAGAACGTGGCGCACACAGCAGATTGATCATCTATATCCGGTTCCCATCAGCAGTGGGTGGTCACCTTGGGGGAATTTGCTCTGTTTGTTTTACCCACCTTTGTTCACCATAGAATGACATCCCATTCTACATCATAGACAGGCCATTCGGCCCATCCTATCCAGTCAAGAGTTCTGCTGCTCTCGACATCCCTCCCATCTACTCACCACACCCGGTAACAATACCCCGAATTTCAGGAGTGCTCACGTGTTTATCCCGCTTGCCCTTAAATTATCTCTGCTGTTGGATTCAGTCCCTCCAATGCAAGTGAGGTCCATGTTCTCATGACTGCATTCCTTTCAGTATTTATAGAAGAGGCTGGGGTTGTTTTCCCTGGAGCAGAGAAGGCTGAGAGGGGACATGATCGAGGTGTACAAGATCATGAGGGGCATAGATAAGGTAGATGGCGGGGAACTTCTTCCACTGGTGGAAGGTTCAACAACGAGGGGACATAGATACAGGGTAAGGGGAGGGAGGTTTCGGGGGGATGTGAGAAAGAAGTTTTTCACCCAGAGGGTGGTTGGAGTCTGGAACTCACTGCCTGGGGTGCTGGTGGAGGTGGGAACACTCACAACATTTAAAAAGCATTTGGATGGGCACTTGAAATGCTACAACATTCAGGGCTATGGTCCAAATGCGGGAAAATGGGATTAAAATTAGACTGTGTTTTGTAACGGGCGGCACGGACACGATGGGCCGAAGGTCCTCTTTCTGTGCTGTAGGACTCTATGACTCTAAGACCACGTTACATTTCAGCATTGATTTTTGCTCTCCCATCGATTAGAGATATTTCATCCCCCCCCCTCCCATTTAAATTCACCGCTAAACTTAAATTCTATCTTATCATTCCTGACATTTTCTCCAGATAAAATCCGTCGACCTGCTCATTCTTTGCATTGAGCTCCATCCTCTCAGTTATAGCATCATTCTCATGAACACTCCTTGTGCTTTCCCCCATCGTTCTACATCTCTACGGCAATATCAGCTTTCTATCTGCATGGCAGCGGCGATAAGAGTTGGGAAATGGGAATTATCAGAGGGTTGTAGAAATGTGGAGAAATTCCCGCTGTCGGGATGAGGACGTAACATCTCAGTCAATTGAGATTTGTGTTTTATTTCTTTCAGGGGGAAGCTGGTGGCAAGCGAAGGTAGGACATGCTCTTGATGGAAACATTGTAAGTTTTTGTGGAACAGTTCAAAACATTTCTAATGCTCAGTTGATAACCAGCTGTTAAATGTTCACAGGGTTCGTGATGAAGCCAAACCACTGTCGGTGGTAGATGATGCCTTGCCGATTGAAAAGTTTCATTGCCCTGTTTCATTCAACACGGCATTTAAAGAAACATCTGATGACTTCAAGCATGGTAAAGCTTATACCTTTTCCATTGTTCTTGTTTCTGACATCTTTAAGTAATGTATGTAGGAAAGAACTACAGATGCAGGTTTAAATCGAGGGTAGACATAAAATGCTGGAGTAAATCAGCAGCAGGCAACATCTCTGGAGAAAGGGAATGGGCGATGTTTCGGGTCGAGACCCTTCTTCAATCTGAAGAAGGGTCTCAACCCGAAACGTCGCCCATTCCTTTTCTCCAGAGATACTGCCTGTCCTGCTGAGTTACTCCAGCATTTTGGGTCTACCTTTGATTGTGTCTACCTTTAAGTAATACTTAGATGCAATGATCAAAGGTATTTTAGGGAAATTGAAGATTTGATCTCCCACCAAGCTCATCTGCTGGGAAGCATCACAGAGTCAGAGAGCTTTGTAGCACAGCAACAGGCCCTTTGACTGGACTCGACCATGCCAACCAAGTTGCCCAACCAAGCTAGCCCCACTTGCCTGAGTCTGGCTCATATCCTTCCAAGTCTTTCTTATCCACGTATCTACCCAATTCTCTGTGAACTGTGTACCTGCCTCGACCACTTCCTCTGTCAGATCATTCCACATCTACACTACCCACTGACGGAAAAACCTGCTCCTCAGGTCCTTTTTATTGTTTCCACTCTCACCTTAAACTGACAATAGACAATAGGTGCAGGAGTAGGCCATTCAGCCCTTCGAGCCAGCACCGCCATTCAATGCGATCATGGCTGATCACTCTCAATCAGTACCCCGTTCCTGCCTTCTCCCCATACCCCCTCACTCCGCTATCCTTAAGAGCTCTATCCAGCTCTCTCTTGAAAGCATCCAATGAACTGGCCTCCACTGCCTTCTGAGGCAGAGAATTCCACACCTTCACCACTCTCTGACTGAAAAAGTTCTTCCTCATCTCCACTCTAAATGGCCTACCCCTTATTCTTAAACTGGCCCCTTGTTCTGGACTCCCCCAACATTGGGAACATGTTTCCTGCCTCTAATGTGTCCAATCCCCTAATTATCTTATATGTTTCAATAAGATCCCCCCTCATCCTTCTAAATTCCAGTGTCTACAAGCCTAATTGCTCCAGCCTTTCAACATACGACAGTCCCGCCATTCCGGGAATTAACCTAGTGAACCTACGCTGCACGCCCTCCATAGCAAGAATATCCTTCCTCAAATTTGGAGACCAAAACTGCACATAGTACTCCAGGTGCGGTCTCACCAGGGCCTGGTACAACTGTAGAAGGACCTCTTTGCTCCTATACTCAACTCCTCTTGTTATGAAGGCCAACATTCCATTGGCTTTCTTCACTGCCTGCTGTACCTGCATGCTTCCTTTCATTGACTGATGCACTAGGACACCCAGATCTCGTTGAACTCCCCCTCCTCCTAACTTGACACCATTCAGATAATAATCTGCCTTTCTATTCTTACTTCCAAAGTAAATAACCTCACACTTATCTACATTAAACTGCATCTGCCATGTATTTGCCCACTCACACAACCTGTCCAAGTCACCCTGCAGCCTTATTGCATCTTCCTCACAATTCACACTACCCCCCAGCTTAGTATCATCTGCAAATTTGCTAATGGTACTTTTAATCCCTTCGTCTAAGTCATTAATGTATATCGTAAATAGCTGGGTTCCCAGACCCCACTGGTCACTGCCTGCCATTCCGAAAGGGACCCATTTATCCCCACTCTTTGCTTTCTGTCTGTCAACCAATTTTCTATCCATGTCTGTACCCTACCCCCAATACCATGTGCCCTAATTTTGCCCACTAATCTCCTATGTGGGACCTTGTCGAAGGCTTTCAGAAAGTCGAGGTACACCACATCCACTGACTCTCCCCTGTTAATTTTCCTAGTTACATCCTCAAAAAATTCCAGTAGATTTGTCAAGCATGATTTCCCCTTCGTAAATCCATGCTGACTCGGAATGATCCTGTTACTGCTATCCAAATGCTCAGCAATTTTGTCTTTTATAATTGACTCCAGCATCTTCCCCACCACTGATTTCAGACTAACTGGTCTATAATTACCCATTTTCTCTCTCCCTCCTTTCTGAAAAGTGGGATAACATTTGCTATCCTCCAATCCACAGGAACTGATCCTGAATCTATAGAACATTGAAAAATGATCTCCAATGCTTCCACTATTTGTAGAGCCACCTCCTTAAGTACCCTCGGATGCAGACCATCAGGCCCTGGGGATTTATCAGCCTTCAGTCCCATCAGTCTACCCAAAACCATTTCCTGCCTAATGTGGATTTCCTTCAGTTCCTCCATCACCCTAGGTTCTCCGGCCCCTAGAACATTTGGGAGATTGTGTGTATCTTCCTCAGTGAAGACAGATCCAAAGTAACGGTTTAACTCGTCTGCCATTTCTTTGTTGCCCATAATAAATTCCCCTGCTTCTGTCTTCAAGGGACCCACATTTGCCTTGACTATTTTTTTCCTCTTCACGTACCTAAAAAAACTTTTGCTATCCTCCTTTATATTATTGGCTAGTTTACCCTCGTACCTCATCTTTTCTCCCCGTATTGCCTTTTTAGTTAACTTTTGTTGCTCTTTAAAAGAGTCCCAATCCTCTGTCTTCCCACTCTTCTTTGCTATGTTATACTTCCTCTCCTTAATTTTTATGCTGTCCCTGACTTCCCTTGTCAGCCACAGGTGTCTCTTACTCCCCTTAGAGTCTTTCCACCTCTTTGGAATAAATTGATCCTGCAACCTCTGCATTATTCCCAGGAATACCTGCCATTGCTGTTCTATCGTCTTCCCTGCTAGGGCCTCCTTCCAGTCAATTTTGGCCAGCTCCTGCCTCATGCCTCTGTAATCCCCTTTGCTATACTGTAATACTGACACTTCCGATTTTCCCTTCTGCCTTTCCATTTGCAGAGTAAAACTTATCATGTTGTGATCACTGCCTCCTAATGGCTCTTTTACCTCTAGTCCCTTTATCAGATCAGGATCATTACACAACACTAAATCCAGAATTGCCTTCTCCCTAGTAGGCTCCAGTACAAGCTGTTCTAAGAATCCATCTCGAAGGCACTCTACAAACTCTCTTTCCTGGGGTCCATTTCCAACCTGATTTTCCCAGTCTACCTGCATGTTGAACGCTCCCATAACCACCGTAGCATTACATTTTTGACACGCCAATTTTATCTCCTGATTCAACTTGCACCCTATGTCGAGGCTACTGTTTGGGGGCCTATAGATAACTCCCATTAGGGTCTTTTTACCCTTACAATTTCTCATTTCTATCCATACTGATTCAACATCTCCTGATTCTATGTCACCCCTTGCAAGGGAATGAATATCATTCCTTACCATCAGAGCAACCCCACCCCCTCTGCCCACCTGTCTGTCTTTTCTATACGCTCGAGGTTTAGACTCTCCAACCTTGGGTAAAGTACTGTGCATCTTATACACATCTACATTGTCACCCTGACAGGCTCCCATGAAAAAATGTCACAGTCTGAATAGTCTGTTCCAGAACTGAGTAGATTAACCTATGATGACATGAGAACTGAGAGGAGGAAAAACTTTTTCAGTCAGAGTTGTGAATCTGTGGAATTCTCTGCCTCAGAAGGCATTGGAGGCCAATTCTCTGAATGCATTCAAGAGAGAGCTAGATAGAGCTCTTAAGGATAGCAGAGTCAGAGGGTATGGGGAGAAGGCAGGAACGGGGTACTGATTGAGAAAGATCAGCCATGATCACATTGAATGGTGGTGCGGGCTCAAAGGGCCGAATGGCCTCCTCCCGCACCTATTGTCTATTGTCTATTGATGAGTGTTTGTCGGCATTGGGCCTGTACTCACTGGAATTTAGAAGAATAAGGGGGGACCTCATTGAAAAATACAGATGAGTGAAAGGCGTTGATAGAATGTATGTTTAGAGGATGTTTCCATTAGTGAGAGAGTCTCGGACTGGAGGTCATAGCCTCAGAATTAAAGGATGTACTTTTAGGAAGGAGATAAGGGGAAATGTTTTTAATCCGAGGGTGGTGAATTTGTGGAATTCATTGCCACAGAAGGCTGTGGAGGCCAAGTCGGTGACTAATTCAGGCAGAGATAGCTGGATTCTTGATTAGTACAGGTGTCAAAGGTTATGGGGAGAGAGCAGGAGAATGGGGTTAGGAGGGAGAGATAGATCAGCCATGATTGAATGATGGAGTAGACTTGATGGGCCAAATCGCCTAATTCTAATACTTTCACTTATGACATTATGACCTTCCGACTGTCTAACTTCACCTGATAACACAGGCCTTCAGACCTGATGAAGTTGTTGTAAATCCGTTTGCACCCACTCCAATTGACTAACAAACCCACCCTTCCCTTTGTCCAACCCACCACTCAAAAAACACAAGAGCAGTTCATCTGGCCCCTCGTGTCTGCCCCCTTTCATGGCGATCCCACCACGCACCTCCACCTCCTCTTTAACAACCTCAAATTACCGATAACCTCAATATCAACCTGCTCCGATCTGCCTCCATATCTGAATAATTCGCTTCATTCCCCCATCCCCACTGCAATCTCGCAATCCTCTTTACTCTCTACACTCGTCCTCCCCGTCCACCCTCCCCCACCTCACGAAATTCCCCTCTCCATCCCAGATAAAAGCTCCGGGAGAGATGCTGTTGTCCACCCGCTGTGGTTGTGGGTGAAACACCGGGCAGGGTTTCAGTTGTCCGCCCGCCTGTGCCTGAGGCCGAGCGGCCCGAGTCTCCCCCCGACACCCGGGGACTCTCTGATTCTCTGCTTCTCCCCCCAGTCTCCGTCACCCTGGATGTGGAAACAGCGCATCCGTGGCTTGAGGTGTCTGAGGATCGGAAGAGGGTGAGACTGACCGGGACCCGGAGGAGTCTCCCTGACACCGGGAAGAGGTTTACAGTCTATCCGTGTGTGCTGGGATCGGAGGGATTCACATTGGGGAGACATTACTGGGAGGTGGAGGTGGCGGGGAGTCGGTTCTGGAGTCTTGAGTCGCCACAGAGTCTGTGGGGAGGAAGAGCCACACTGACCCCGGGGACTAGAGTCTGGAGCATCAGGCGGCACTATGACTGGTTTCATGCATTCACCTCCCCTCCATCCCCTCTCCCCGCCCGTCCCATCCCCGGGAGGGTGGGAGTTTATCTCAGTTACGAGTCCGGGACAGTTTCATTTTACGACGCGGACACCAAGTCCCATCTCCACACCTTCACTGGGAATAAATTCACGTAGAAACTTTATCCTTTCTTCTGGACTTGGGATGTAAACAAGTGGCTGAGAATCTGCTCCGGTTCCGCTCCGGGTGTGTAAAAGGGTCGGGTCCCGGGACCGGCGTCAGGAGCGGGGCTCAGGGGCTGTGGGGCAGAAACCCGGTGGACAACAGGTCGGCGCTGAACGGCTCCCATCTAATCCCCAAATTCCGCTTCGCAAAACCCCAGTGAGCGCGGAAATAAAACCAGGGGGAATGTAAATGTGGGAAGAGTGAAATAAACAGCAAGTGGAATCAGAGCTGTCGATCCGTTCATTTCAACGCGTTAACCGCGTCCGTCAACGGAACAGAAACACTTGCGAAAATATAAAGATTGAAACAATCTCCCTTCCCGCGGGCTCCGCGGGTTCAGCAGCAGCCGCGGGCGGCGGGTCCTAAACTCGCCCCGAGTCACAACGCGGCACCAGCGGTGTTGGTGCGGACTTCAACAGCGGCGTAAAGGCGAGTATGGGGGAGGGGGGGGGCAGGTGGAGACAGGGGGGCGGAATGACATCGGAAATTCCCTCCAGTGAGAGAAGGCAAAGTGAATATTGGAAATGGTAGATACAAGAAATCTGTTGAAATATAATGGGGGTTAATAAAAACCCCAAACAAAGTGCTGGAGGAACTCAGCGGGGCAGTCAGCATCTGTGGAGGGAAATGGGCAGACCACGCTTCAGGGTCTGGACCCTTGTTTGGTCTGAAGAAGGATTTCCAAGAGCTACAGGTCTGTTATATCAGAGTGAATGAATTGGTGTTGATGTCGTGCGGAAGAGGGCGGTAAAGGTCTGACTCGGGAGGTGTAAATAGGAGGGAGGAATGAAATCGGAAATTACTTGAAAGGGAGAAGAATAAAGCTGAATGTTGGGAGTGGGAGATACAATGGGTCTCTCGGTGTTGATGGCCATGTAGAACTAGAACGCTCTTCGGCCCACATAGAACGTGGAACAGTACAATGCCAAGCTAATCTCCTCTTTCCTCTAGTTGCTCCGGTTTTATCCCACATCCCAAAGACGTGCGGGTTTGTAGGTTTGGCCCCTGAGTCATTAACTCTGTTTCTTTCTCTACATAAGCTAACCGGCCTATTCACTATTTCTTGCATCTTACTGTACGTCTTCATTTTGGATTTTCAGCATCTGGGTTTTTATTTTACTTTTTCCTGTTCAATGGTCGATTGGAATGTGAGTCTGCCCATAAACTGCCAAGAAAAAAACCAGAAAACATTGGCGGAAATTCAGCAGGTCAGGCAATAGATGGTACTTGGAAAGAGAAGACTTAATATTTCTAAGGTACTGTGGAGCAGCGGGAAGAGCCGCTGCCTCACAAGGCCAGGGACCCGGGTTCGATCCTGACCTCGGCCGCTGACTGTTACATAGAAACAGAAATAAAGTGGATGAGCTTGAGGCTCAGTTAGACATTGGCAAGTATGATGTTGTGGGAATCACTGAGACATGGCTACAAGAGGACCAGGGCTGGGAACTGAATATTCAGGGGTACACAACATATAGAAAAGACAGACAGGTGGGCAGAGGGGGTCGGGTCGCTCTGTTGGTGAGGAATGATATTCACTCCCTTGCAAGGGGTGACATAGAATCAGGAGATGTAGAATCAGTATGGGTAGAAATGAGGAATTGTAAGGGTAAAAAGACCCTAATGGGAGTTATCTACAGGCCCCCAAACAGTAGCCTCGACATACGGTGCAAGTTGAATCAGGAGCTAAAATTGGCGTGTCACAAATGTAATGCTACGGTGGTTATGGGAGATTTCCACATGCAGGTAGACTGGGAAAATCAGGTTGGTAATGGACCCCAGGAAAGAGAGTTTGTGGAGTGTCTCCGAGATGGATTCTTAGAACAGCTTGTACTGGAGCCTACTAGGGAGAAGGCAATTCTGGATTTAGTGTTGTGTAATGAACCTGATCTGATAAGGGGACTCAAGGTAAAAGAGCCATTTGGATGCAGTGATCACAATATGATAAGTTTTACTCTACAAATTGAGAGGGAGAAGGGAAAATCGGAAGTGTCAATATTACAGTATAGCAAAGGGGTTTACAGAGGCATGAGGCAGGAGCTGGCCTGAATTGACTGGAAGGAGGCTCTCGCAGGGAAGACAGTGGAGACAGCAATGGCAGGTATTCCTGGGAATAATGCAGAAGTTGCAGGATCAATTTATCCCAAAGAGGAGGAAAGATTCCAAGGGGAGTAAGAGACACCCGTGGCTGACAAGGGAAGTCAAGGACAGCATAAAAATAAAAGAGCAGAAGTACAACAAAGCAAAGAAGAGTGGGAAGCCAAAGGATTGGGACTCTTTTAAAGAGCAACAGAAGATGACTAAGAAGGCAATACAGGGAGAAAAGATGAGGTACGAGGGTAAACTAGCCAATAATACAAAGGAGGATAGTAAAAGCTTTTTTAAGTATGTAAAGAGGAAAAAAATAGTCAAGGCGAATGTGGGTCCCTTGAAGACAGAAGCGGGGGAATTTATTATGGGAAACAAGGAAATGACATCGGACACCATCACGCTGAGTACGGGGGCCCCACAAGGATGTGTGTTAAGCCCCCTGCTCTTCACCTTGCTGACCCACGACTGCACACCCACCCACAGCTCCAACCACTTCGTCAAGTTTGCGGACGACACAACCGTGGTGGGTCTCATCAGCAACAACGACGAGACCCACTACAGGAAGGAGGTGAACCAGCTGGCCGCGTGGTGCACAGACAACAATCTCTTCCTGAATGTGGAGAAAACAAAGGAGATTGTTGTCGACTTCAGGAGAACGCACACCCAACACCCCCACCCACTGACCATCAATGGTGCTGCTGTGGAGCAGGTGAGCAGCACCAAATTCCTGGGGGTGAACATCACCGAGGTTCTCTCCTGGAGCAACAACACCACGTCCATCGCCAAGAAAGCCCAGCAGCGCCTCTACTTCCTCCGCAAACTGAAGAGAGCGGGAGCCCCCACACCCATCATGTACACTTTTTACCGAGGCGCCATTGAGAGCATCCTCAGCAGCTGCATCACTGTGTGGTTCGGAAGCTGCACAGCCTCCAGCCGTAAGACCCTGCAGCGCATAGTGAACACTGCTGAGAGGATCACTGGCGCCTCACTCCCAACACTCCTGGTCCTTTACACCACCCGCCTCACCCGCAAAGCATTGAGCATTGTGGGTGACCCCTCCCACCCCTCCAACAGCCTCTTCACCCTCCTGCCTTCAGGGAGAAGGTTTCGCAGCCTGAGGTCGAGCACCACCCGACTAAAGAACAGTTTTTTCCACCAGGCTGTCAGGATGCTGAACTCTCTCCCCTCCCTCCCTCCTCTCTCCCCTGCCCCCATTGGACCTGGACTTTAACACCCCACACACACGCACATCCAGCACCAGACATTTTTTTAAATGCTGCTATGGACAGGCTTTGCACTACTGTTCATTATTTTTTATTGTAATATATTCATCTTCATCTTTTTTTCATTGAAGTGACTATATTTTATATTGATTGTTGTTTGCTGTGCCTTTTTAATTTTAACTTAATTTAATGCACTTTATTCCTCGGGATTGTGGGAAACGGTATTTCGATTTTCTGTCTGTGTAAACTAACTGAAAATTGACAATAAAGTTGACTTTGACTTGACTTTGACTTTGAAATGGCAGACGAGTTGAACCGGTACTTTGGATCTGTCTTCACTAAGGAAGATACAAGCAATCTCCCAGATGTTCTAGTGGGCAGAGATCCAAGGGTGACGGAGGAACTGAAGGAAATCCACATTAGGCAGGAAATGGTGTTGGGTAGACTGATGGGACTGAAGGCTGGTAAATCCCCAGGGCCTGATGGTCTGCATCCCAGAGTACTTAAGGAGGTGGCGCTAGAAATTGTGGATGCATTGGTGATCATTTTGCAATGTTCTATAGATTCAGGATCAGTTCCTGTGGATTGGAGGGTAGCTAATGTCCCACTTTTTAAGAAAGGAGGGAGAGAGAAAACGGGAAATTATAGACCAGTTAGTCTGACATCAGTGGTGGGGAAGATGCTGGAGTCAATTATAAAAGACGAAATTGCGGAGCATTTGGATAGTAGTAACAGGATTGTTCTGAGTCAGCATGGATTTACGAAGGGGAAATCATGCTTGACTAATCTTCTGGAATTCTTTGAGGATGTAACCAGGAAAATTGACAGGGGAGAGCAGGTGGATGTGGTGTACCTTGACTTTCAGAAAGCCTTTGACAAGGTTCCACATAGGAGATTATGCCACCGGGCGGCACGGTGGCGCAGCGGTAGAGTTGCTGCTTTACAGCGAATGCAGCGCCGGAGACTCAGGTTCGATCCTGACTACGGGTGCTGTACTGTAAGGAGTTTGTACGTTCTCCCCGTGACCTGCGTGGGTTTTCTCCGAGATCTTCGGTTTCCTCCCACACTCCAAAGACGTACGGGTATGTAGGTTAATTGACTGGGTAAATGTAAAAATTGTCCCTAAAATTGTCCCTAGTGTGTGTAGTGTTAATGTGCGGGGATCGCTGGGCGGCGCGGACTTGGTGGGCCGAAAAGGCCTGTTTCCGCGCTGTATCTGAAATATGAAAAAATATGAAAAATATGAAAAGATTAGTGGGCAAAATTAGAGCACATGGTATTGGAGGTAGGGTACTGACATGGGTAGAAAATTGGTTGACAGACAGAAAGCAAAGAGTGGGGATAAATGGGTCCCTTTGAGAATGGCAGGCAGTAACTAGTGGGGTACCGCAAGGTTCGGTGCTGGGACCGCAACTATTTACAATATACATTAATGACTTGGATGAAGGGATTAAAAGTACCATTAGCAAATTTGCAGATGATACAAAGAATGTGAACTGTGAGGAAGAAGCTATGAGGTTGCAGGGTGACTTGGACAGGTTATGTGAGTGGGCGGATGCATGGCAGATGCAGTTTAATGTGGATAAGTGTGAGATTATCCACTTTGGTGGTAAGAAAAGGAAGGCAGAGTATTATCTGAATGGTGTTTAGTTAGGAACAGGGGACGTACAACGCGATCTGGTGTCTTAGTGCATCAGTCACTGAAAGGAAGCATGCAGGTACAGCAGGCAGTGAAGAAAGCCAATGGAATGTTGGCCTTCATAACAAGAGGAGTTGAGTATAGGAGCAAAGAGGTCCTTCTGCAGTTGAACAGGGCCCTAGTGAGACCGCATCTGGAGTACTGTGTGCAGTTTTGGTCTCCAAATTTGAGGAAGGATATTCTTGCTATTGAGGGCGTGTAGCGTAGGTTTACTAGGTTAATTCCCGGAATGGCGGGACTATCATATGTTGAAAGACTGGAGCGACTAGGCTTGTATACACTGGAATTTAGAAGGATGAGAGGAGATCTTGTCGAAACGTATAAGATTATTAAGGGGTTGGACACGTTATAGGCAGGAAACATGTTCCCAATGTTGGGGGAGTCCAGAACAAGGGGCCACAGTTTAAGAATAAGGGGTAGGCCATTTAGAACTGAGATGAGGAAAAACTTTTTCAATCAGAGAGTTGTGAATCTGTGGAATTCTCTGCCTCAGAAGGCAGTGGAGGTCAATTCTCTGAATGCATTCAAGAGAGAGCTGGATAGAGCTCTTAATGATAGCGGAGTCAGGGGGTATGGGGAGAAGGCAGGAATGGGGTACTGATTGAGAATGATCAGCCGTGATCACATTGAATGGCGGTGCTGGCTCGAAGGGCCGAATGGCCTCCTCCTGCACCTATTGTCTATAAATCGGTGCAGGAGAAGGCAATATGGCCCTTTGAGCCAGCACCGCAATTCATTGTAATCATAGCTGATCATCCACAATCAGTAACCTGTGCCTGCATTCTCCCCATATCCCTTGATTCCACCAGCCTCTAGAGCTCTATCTAAATCTCTTTTAAATTCATCCAGTGAATTGGCCTCCACTATCTTCTGTGGCAGAGAATTCCACAAATTCACAACTCTCTGGGTGAAAAAGTTCCTTCTCACCTCAGTTTTAAATGGCCTCCCCTTTATTGTTAGACTGTGGCCCCTGGTTCTGTACTCCCCCAACGTAGGGAACATTTTGTCTGTATCGAGATTATCCAGTTGGAGGTAGTTGGGCAGGGACTATCACAACGTTTACGAACTAGTTGGACAGATACATGGATAGGGCAGGTTTGGAGGGATATGGGCCAAACGCGGGCACTGCAGGTCGGTTGAAGAACCCAATGGTTGTGGGGGAGGAGCTGGGAATGGGAGCTATAATGAACCTGTCGGTTTAGTTGATGGCCACATCGAACAAGATCAGTCCCTTCAGCCCACATTAGACTACGCAATGCCTCTATCTTATGTGTCTCTACCCCCACTCCAGCAGCGCGTTCCAGGCACCCACCACCCTGTGTAATAAAACATGACCCGCACATCTCCTTGAAACTTGCCCCCACTGAGCTAAAATCCATGTCGTCCCGGCAGAGCCGAGAAGGAAGGGGGGCGGCGCGGGGGCGCCTGCTGCCTCGTGCGGCGGGACCTGGTTCGCCGCTGCGGGGCAATATAGACTGTTCCATAAACATCCCGCAACTTTGGTGGCCCCAGAAACGTGGCGACTCTCTCTGTACAGCCTGGGGGAGGTGTGTATTTTACCGGATTTCATTCAAAAGCAAAGCATTTCACGGTCCCTTGGTTCATGTGACAATAGAGCATCATTGGCTCATTAAGCTGAATCCAAGTTTGCACATGAGACTGTTAAATAAAATAACAGTGTTTGCTGTGGATATAATATCATTGTGCAGCCTAATATAATGAACAATTCACGATGGGAAACACTGATGTGTTTAGTTTAAGGGAATGAAATTTACCTGCAGCTTGTTGCATATAACATCCAGTTGCTGGTCAGGGCTGTGATTGACGGGGCTGAGCTCCGCCTCCCCTCAGCCGTGCCCCGATACCAAGGGTTCAGCAGCTGCGCGAAAGGGAACGCGTTTTGAACCAGGAAGTGGCGGAGTTAGAATGGCTTCGAAAGATCAGGTCGAGAGTTTAACCGAGGAGGCAGTTTGTCCCATCTGCCTGGATTTCTTCACCGATCCGGTTATACTGGAGTGCGGGCACAACTTCTGCCGCTCCTGTATCACACAGAGTTGGGACAGGGAGGGGAGAAACTCCTGCCCGGAATGTAGAGAGGATATTACAGACCGCACCCTCAGGGTGAATCGGGCCTTGGCGAGACTGGCTGAGAAAGCTCGAACACTGAGCCTGAATCGGGAAATAATTCCAGAGAAGGAAAGTAAACCTCACTGCGAGGAACATCAGGAAGAACTGAAGCTGTTTTGTGAAACTGACAAAAAGCTGATCTGTGTGATTTGTGCAGGTGGGCGGGAACACAGAGATCACCGCTTCATGCTGGTAGATGAAGCTGTTGAAATCTACAAGGTAAAAGCAAACCGATTTTGTTGCTGCCTGTCCCAATGGGTTACACCAGCATTTTGTGTCTGTTACTGTTTAATTCCTTCTTTATTGTCTAACACTTTTATTCTCTGATTTTCAAACACAATTCCAGGGTCAGGTGAAATCTTCCATCCAGTCTCTCACAAAATATAAATCAGGGATCCAGCAAATGGAGCAGCAACAGAAAGAGAAGATTTCTGGAGTTCTGGTGAGGCTTTTAAGTTTCGATTTCCTGATCTTGTGCAGGTTTGATCCCTGTGACGCGTGTAATAACAGGGCAGCGCAGTGACACAAGTAGTGCGCCTGTCTCCTAGTTCTGGTGTGCGGGTTCGATCCTGACCTCGGGCGCTGCCTGTGTGGTTCACGCCCTCTCCCTGTGACCGCGTCGAATTCCTTCCACGTCCCCAATACACGCTGGTTCAATGGTCAATCGGGGACTGTAAAATTATCCCTGGGACAGTGGATGGTGGACGGATAAATAGGAATTAAAGGGCAGATGAAAAGGAAAGCAGGGTATTGTATTGGGGGGTAGAGGATTAATGGGTAATAAGATTACCCTCTCGACATTTCAGAAGCATTTAGACAAACTATTGAATTGTCAAAGCAAATAAAAATGCACAGGCAAATGTTACGGTCAAGGTCGAAGGGCCGAATGGCCTACTCCTGCACCTATTGTCTATTGTCTATTGATACACAATCAGTGACATGAAATATTGATCTTCCCCTTTCATTTCACAGGAACAGTCACACAACCTTCAGTCCAAGATCACATCCCAGTTTGCTGAACTGCACCAGATTCTCACTGGGAAAGAGCAGCGCGTACTGGCAGATATCCGGGAGGAAGAGAAGAAGATCCTAAATACAATGGAGAAAAAACTTGAAGAGATTGAAGAGAATTTAAATTCCATTGAGGAGGATCTCTTAAAGTTGCAGCAACAGATGGATCAAAAGGACAGTGTGGTGTTTCTGAAGGTGAGGGGTGACACTCCAGTTTGGCGAAGTGAAAGTGCACAGTCACAAAATGGTGGGGGATATTTCTGAGATAAATGCTGCATTACCATATAACCATATAACAACTGCAGCACGGAAACAGGCCCGTTCGGCCCTACCAGTCCACGCCGACCACTCTCTCTGACCTAGTCTCATCTACCTGCTCTCAGACCATAACCCTCCAATCCCCTCTCATCCATATACCTATCCAATTTACTCTTAAATAATAAAATCGAGCCTGCCTCCACCACTTCCACCGGAAGCCCATTCCATACAGCCACCACCCTCTGAGTAAAGAAATTACCCCTCATGTTACCCCTAAACTTTTGTCCCTCAATTCTAAAGTTATGTCCCCTTGTTGTAATCTTCCCCACTCTCAAGGGGAAAAGCCACGTCAACTCTGTCCTTCCCTCTTAAAATTTAAAAAACCTCTATCAAGTCCCCCCTCAACCTTCTACGCTCCAAAGAATAAAGACCCAACCTGTTCAACCTCTCTCTGTAGCTTAAGTGCTGAAACCCAGGCAACATTCTAGTAAATCTCCTCTATACCCTCTCCATTTTGTCGACATCCTTCCTATAATTGGGCCACTAATTGAGAACTGGGTAAATGCTCCGTCTGTTCCAGAGCTGTGCTGCTGTTGTTCCCAAACTAAATGGCCTCCCGTATAATCTGCGGGATCTCTGCACTGCCTGCGGTCTCCGTGGGATGAGTTACTGTGATCCTGTCACTGAGATAGCGAATGTTTGAAATTTCCCCGAAACGATGGAAAATCTCCACGAAATCAAAAGATCATGTGGAAAGTTTGTCCTATGTTCCTCTTTAGTGGGAAAGAATTACGCGGCATTAAACCGATCTGTTGAAGGCTTGCTCTCAGATACACTTCATCAAGTCTTGTGATTTACCCACCTTAACATGCCTTGAGATCACCAGCACTATAAGGGGACCTATCCTATCCTAATTATCCCTTTGCTCTTAAAGGAACCTATTATTCCCCCTAGTTATTATTTTGCTATTAATACACTTGTAGGATCTCTCGGGCAATATCCAATATTTGTCTCTGTGACGATGACAATAAATGCTGGGCAATGGAACATTTCTGGGGCTTGTTGTGATTTGTGTGAAACTCGGGATGTGGACGTCCTGTCTCAGTCTGCTCAGATTTGTGTTTTATTTCTTGCAGGGGGAAGCTGGGAGGAAGAGGAGGTAGGACATGCTCTTGACTGAAATACTGCATGTTTGTGTGTATCAGCTCAAAGAAATTGTTGAGGCTCAGTTTATAACCAGCTGCTGAATATTTGCAGGGTTAGTGATGAAGATAAAGCACTCACAGTGACAGATGGTGCCTTGCCGATTGAAAAATTCCATCAACACTTTTTGATGAACACGCTGTGGAGAGAAACATCTGCCATTAAGCAAGGTAAAACCTGTCCAGTTTCCCCTCTTCTTGTTTATAATGCCTTGTAGTAACACAGATGCAAACATTGCCGAGAGAAATTGTATTCGCCTCTACACCTCCGATGGCAGCTATCTCTCTGTCACCCAGTGCCTGAAAACGTTGCCGTTCAAGAACATTTTAGACTTTCCCTTCACAACTTAAACCGATGCCCACGAAGTTTAGAAAACTGCATCTCCCATTCCTCAGTCCGTTGGCCCAGTTCATTACGATCAGTTTAATCTTAGACAACCTTCTTCACTCTCCACCATGTCTCATGAATTTTAGTCTCATCCACAAACCTGCTTGCCATGCCACCCACATACACGTCATTTATCTAATCATTTGTATGATTAGGGACCAACAGTTGACTCAGCATTGAGCATTGTGGTACACCACTTGCGACAGGCTTCCAGTCTGAAAAACAACTCTGCCTCCCACCTTCCGGCCACATTTTTCCCCACTCGCTAACTACCCTGGATTCCATACGTTCCAGCCTTCCTGATCAACCTACCATAGAGGTTGCTGCTATCAAATTGCTAATCATACCTCCGACATTCACATCCAAGCCTTAGAAATATCACATAAACAGCAGTGAACATCTGAAATGTTCTGCCCTAGGAGGTAGTGATAGGTCAGATTATTGGAATAGGCAAAGTGAACACAGATGGATATTTGAAGGATCGAGAAATTGGCGGCTATGGACAACTTGTATAGAACAGGAATTGGTGCCATCTTAGATCAGTCATGATCACATTGAATGGCGGAGTCGGCCTGAGGAGTGGAGCCTACTCCTCCTGCTATTTTCTTGTGATCTTTAGTTTTTTTCATACCTACAGCATGATAAACCTTACACAGAGTTGAATGCGGCAAAGATTGACAATACTTCTCCCTGGGACAATGATTTTCCTGTGCGGGGTGAGATTGGGGAGACTAGGCCTGTGTACTCGAGCGTTTGGGTGTATTAGAGGGGACCTCAGTGAAACACACAGTTCTTACAGGGCTCAGTGGGCTGGATGCAGGGAGGATGGTTCCCCTGTCAGAGGGGTCTGGAGAGCGGGCACTCTCTCAGAATGTGGGCTGCACCATGTAGCACAGAGATAAGGAGACATTACTGCACGCAGAGGCTGGGGAACGACCCTGCACCGGAGGCAGTGGAGACTCAGTCATTCAGTGCTCTTGGAGCTGAGAGCCATGGTTGTACATTACAGAGTCTGGCCCTTCGGCCCATCGTGTCCATGACCATCTTTTCCCAGCTAAACTATTCGATTGGCCCACATTCCATCGGCATTCTTCTCCACCTCACCTATTTAAATGCCGCCAATATATTGATTACATCTCACTCCACCACCTCCACTGTAGCATGTTCCAGATATCACCCACTCTCAGTGTAAATCTATGTACTAAACCTCTCGTTTGTTTGTTTGTTCCTGAACTACAGCCAAAACGGTACACGATAGCATGACGATTTTAAGCCCACCTTACTCACCGTCATCCCTTTGGTGCTCATGGAAGAAGTTTAATTGAAATCAGTGTTATATTTTTTAAGTTATTCACATTTTAAGGTTTAAATCTATCTCCTAGGGACGTAGGGGGAGGGAGGGGGAGAGGGGGGGGGGGGAGGAGGGGGAGAGGTGGGGAGGAGAGGGTGCTGCACCAATGCAGGAGAGGTTTGGGCCTAACGGATCCACTTGGTCCAGTAAAACCTAAATCTCAGATATACTTTTAAATACTTTGCTCTCAATATAAAACTGCACTCTCGTGATTTGATATCCCTGCATGCGAATAAGGTTTAGATAATTACCCTGCATCCTACTGCAGACTCTGACAACCTTCCCCACTATCCTCAATATTTGCTTCCTCCCCAAACTTACTATTCACACCTCCCACATTCACATCCAAGCCATGATCATATAACAAGAACAGCAAAGGGGACTCGAGGTAAAAGAGCCATTAGGAGGCAGTGACCACAATATGACAAGTTTTACTCCACAAATTGAGGGGGAGTAGGGAAAATTGGAAGTGTCAGTATTACAGTATAGCAAAGGGGATTACAGAGGCATGAGGCAGGAGCTGGCCAGAATTCACTGGAAGGAGGCCCTAGCAGGGAAGACGGTGGAACAGCAATGGCAGGTATTCCTGGGAATAATGCAGAAGTTGCAGGATCAATTTATCCCAAAGAGGAGGAAAGATTCTAAGGGGAGTAAGAGGCACCCGTGGCTGACAAGGGACGTCAAGGACAGCATAGAAATAAAAGAGAAGAAGTACAACAAAGCAAAGAAATGTGGGAAGCCAGAGGATTGGGACTCTTTTAAGGAGCAACAGAAGACAACTAAGAAGGCAATACGGGGAGAAAAGATGGGGTACGAGGGTAGAAACATAGAAAATAGGTGCAGGAGTAGGCCATTCGGCCCTTCGAGCCTGCACTACCATTCAATATGATCATGGCTGATCATCCAACTCAGTATCCTGTACCTGCCTTCACTCCATACCCCCTGATCCCTTTAGCCACAAGGGCCACATCTAACTCACTCTTAAATATAGCCAATGAACTGGCCTCAACTACCCTCTGTGGCAGAGAATTCCACAGATCCACCACTCTGTGTGAAAACAAATTTTCTCATCTCGGTCCTAAAAGCCTTCCCCCTTATCCTTAAACTGTGACCCCTTGTTCTGGACTTCCTCAACATCGGGAACAATCTACCTGCATCTAACCTGTCCAACCACTTAAGAATTTTGTAAGTTTCTATAAGATCCTCCCTCAATCTTCTAAATTCCAGCGAGTACAAGCCGAGTCCATCCAGTCTTTCTTCACATGAAAGTCCTGCCATCCCAGGAATCAATCTGGTGAACCTTCTCTGTACTCCCTCTATGGCAAGAATGTCTTTCCTCGGATTAGGAGACCAAAACTGTACGCAATACTCCAGGTGTGCTCTCACCAATGCCCTGTACAACTGCAGCAGAACCTCCCTGGAGTAGTTCCTGAACCTCCCTGCTCCTATACTCAAATCCCCTGGCTATGAATGCCAACATACCATTCGCTTTCTTCACTGCCTGCTGCACCTGCATGCCTACTTTCAATGACTGGTGTACCACGACACCCAGGTCTCGTTGCATCTCCCCTTTTCCTAATCAGCCACCATTCAGATAATAGTCTGCTTTCCTGTTCTTGCCACCAAAGTGGATAACCTCACATTTTCCACATTATAATGCATCTGCCATGCATTTGCCCACTCACCTAACCTATCCAAGTCACCTTGCAGCCTCCTAGCATCACTATCCCACGGTCTAGGCTTAAACTCAGGGGTGACCGCGCTTTTGCGGTTGCAGCTCCTAGACTGTGGAACAGCATCCCTCTCCCGATCAGAACTGCCCCCTCCATCGACTCCTTTAAGTCCAGGCTCAAAACATATTTCTACTCCCTAGCGTTTGAGGCTCATTGAGGAGGCGCTGTGAACTGTTTGCGTGCTACTGTATGTTTTCATTTTTTTTTTCTATTGGAACCTAATCAAATGTACAGCACTTTGGTCAACGTGGGTTGTTTTTAAATGTGCTATACAAATAAAAATTGACTTGACTTGATCCTCCTCACAGCTAACACTGCCCCCCAGCTTCGTGTCATCCGCAAACTTGGAGATGTTGCATTCAATTCCCTTGTCCAAATCATTAATATATATTGTAAATAGCTGGGGTCCCAGCACTGAGCCTTGCGGTACCCCACTAGTCACTGCCTGCCATTCCGAAAAGGACCCGTTTATTCCTACTCTTTGCTTCCTGTCCGCCAACCAATTCTCTATCCACCTCAACACTGAACCTCCAATACCGTGTGCTTTAAGTTTGTACCCCAATCTCCTATGTGGGACCTTGTCGAAGGCCTTCTGGAAGTCCAGATATAACACATCGACTGGTTCTCCCTTATTCACTCTACTAGTTACATCCTTGAAAAATTCTATAAGATTCGTCAGACATGATTTACCTTTCATAAATCCATGCTGACTTTGTCCAATGATTTCACCACTTTCCAAACGTGCTGCTATCCCATCTTTAATAACTGACTCTAGCATTTTTCCCACGACCAATGTTAGACTAACTGGTCTGTAATTCCCCTTTTTCTCTCTCCCTCCCTTTTTGAAAAGTGGGGTTACATTAGCTACCCTCCAATCCTCAGGAACTACTCCAGAATCTAAAGAGTTTTGAAAAATTATCACTAATGCATCCACTATTTCTGGGGCTACCTCCTTAAGCACTCTGGGATGCAGCGTATCTGGCCCTGGGGATTTATCGGCCTTTAATCCATTCAATTTACCTAACACCACTTCCCGACTAACCTGGATTTCACTCTGTTCCTCCATCTCATTTGACCCCCGGTCCGCTGCTATTTCCGGAAGATTATTTATGTCTTCCTTAGTGAAGATAGAACCAAAGTAGTTATTGAATTGGTCTGCCATGTCCTTGTTCCCCATGATCAATTCACCTGTTTCTGACTGCAAGGAACCTACATTTGTCTTAACTAATCTTTTTCTCTTCACATATCTATAAAAGCTTTTGCAGTCAGTTTTTATGTTCCCTGCCAGTTTTCTTCCATAATCTATTTTCCCTTTCCTAATTAAGCCCTTTGTCCTCCTCTGCTGGACTCTGAATTTCTCCCAGTCCTCTGGTAGGCTGCTTTTTCTTGCTAATTTGTATGCTTCATCTTTTGTTTTGATACTATCCCTAATTTCCCTTGTTAGCCACGGATGCACTACCTTCCCTGATTTATTCTTTTGCCAAACTGGGATGAACAATTGTTGTAGTTCATCCATGCGGTCTTTAAATGCCTGCCATTGCATATCCACAATTCACGTCTCATAGCCTCAAAGATACCTTTCTTTAAGTTCAGAACCGTTGTTTCTGAATTAACTCTGTCACTCTCCATCCTAATGAAGAACTCAACCATATTATGGTCACTCTTGCCCAAGGGGCCACACACATCAAGACTGCTAACTAACCCTTCCTCATTACTCAATACCCAGTCTAGAATAACCTGCTCTCTCGTTGGTTCCTCGACATGTTGGCTTAGAAAACTATCCCGTATACATTCCAAGAAATCCTCTTCCTCAGCACCTCTGCCAAATTGATTCACCCAATCTATATGTAGATTGAAGTCACCCATTCTAATTGTTTTACCTTTGTTGCACGCATTTCTAATTTCCTGCTGGATGCCATCCCCAACTCTACTACTACTGTTAGGCGGCCTGTACACAACTCCCACTAGCGTTTTCTGCCCCTTAGTGTTTCGCAGCTCTACCCATATCGATTCCACATCCTCCAAGCTAATGTCCTGCCTTTCTATTGCGTTAATCTCCTCTCTAACCAGCAACGCTACCCCACCTCCTTTTCCTTTCTCTCTATCCCTCCTGAATATTGAATATCCCTGGATGTTCAGCTCCCAGCCTTGGTCACCCTGGAGCCATGTCTCCGTAATCCCAACTATATCATATTCATTAATAACTATAACATATAACATATAACAACTACAGCATGGAAACAGGCCTGTCCGGCCCTACCAGTCCACGCCGACCATTCTCCCTGACCTAGTCTCATCTACCTGCACTCAGACCATAACCCTCCAATCCCCTCCTATCCATATACCTATCCAATTTACTCTTAAATAATAAAATCGAGCCAGCCTCCACCACTTCCACCGGAAGCCCATTCCATACAGCCACAACCCTCTGAGTAAAGAAGTTCCCCCTCATGTTACCCCTAAACCTTTGTCCCTCAATTCTGAAGCTATGTCCCCTTGTTGGAATCTTCCCCACTCTCAAAGGGAAAAGCCTACCCACGTCAACTCTGTCCGTCCCTCTCAAAATTTAAAAAACCTCTATCAAGTCCCCCCTCAACCTTCTACGCTCCAAAGAATAAAGACCCAACCTGTTCAACCTCTCTCTGTAGCCTAAGTGCTGAAACCCAGGCAACATTCTAGTAAATCTCCTCTGTACCCTCTCCATTTTGTCGACATCCTTCCTATAATTTGGCGACCAGAACTGCACACCATACTCCAGATTTGGCCTCACCAATGCCCTGTACAATTTCAACATTACATCCCAACTTCTATACTCGATGCTCTGATTTATAAAGGCAAGCATACCAAACGCCTTCTTCACCACCCTATCCACATGAGATTCCACCTTCAGGGAACAATGCACAGTTATTCCCAGATCCCTCTGTTCCACTGCATTCCTCAATTCCCTACCATTTACCCTGTACGTCCTATTTTGATTTGTCCTACCAAAATGCAGCACCTCACACTTATCAGCATTAAACTCCATCTGCCATCTTTCAGCCCACCCTTCCAAAAGGCCCAAGTCTCTCTGTAGACTTTGAAAATCTACCTCACTATCAACTACTCCACCTATCTTAGTATCATCTGCATATTTACTAATCCAATTTGCCACACCATCATCCAGATCATTAATGTAAATGACAAACAACAGTGGACCCAACACAGATCCTTGGGGCACTCCACTAGACACTGGCCTCCAACCTGACATACAATTCTCAACCGTTACACTCTGGTATCTCCCATTCAGCCATTGTTGAATCCATCTTGCAACCTCACTATTAATACCCAACGATTTAACCTTCTTAATCAACCTTCCATGTGGAACCTTGTCAAATGCCTTACTGAAGTCCATATAGACAACATCCACAGCCTTGCCCTTATCAATTTCCCTGGTAACCTCTTCAAAAAATTCAAGAAGATTAGTCAAACATGACCTTCCAGGCACAAATCCATGTTGACTGTTTCTAATCAGGCCTTGATTATCCAAATAATTATATATATTGTCCCTAAGTATCTTTTCCATTAATTTTCCCACCACAGACGTCAAACTAATAGGTCTATAATTGCTAGGTTTACTTTTAGAACCTTTTTTAAACAAAGGCACAACATGCGCAATGCGCCAATCTTCCGGCACCATCCCTGTTTCTAATGACGTTTGAAATATTTCCGTCATAGCCCCTGCTATTTCTGCACTAACTTCCCTCAATGTCCTAGGGAATACCCTATCAGGACCTGGAGACTTATCCACTTTTATATTCTTCAAAAGTGTCCGTACCTCCTCTTCTTTAATCCTCCTAATTTCCATCACTACTCTACTTGTTTCGCTTACCTCACATAATTCAATATCCTTCTCCTCGGTAAATACCGAAGAAAATAAATTATTTAATATCTCCCCCATTTCTTCCGGCTCAGCACATAGCTGTCCACTCTGACTCTCTAATGGACCAATTTTATCCCTCACTATCCTTTTGCTATTGACATATCTGTAGAACCCCTTGGGGTTTACTTTTACATTACTTGCCAAAGCAGCCTCATATCTTTTTTTCGCTTTTCTAATTTCCTTTTTAAGATTCCTTTTACATTCTTTATATTCCTCAAGAACCTCATTTACTCCCTGCCGCTTATATTTATTGTATATCTCCCTCTTTTTCTGAACCAAGTGTCCAATTTCCCTGGAAAACCATGGCTCTTTCAAATTATTATTCTTTCCTTTCCACCGAACAGGGACATAAAGACTCTGTACTCTCAAAATTTCACCTTTAAATATCCTCCATTTCTCTATTATATCCTTTTCATAAAACAACAATTTCCATTTCACTCCTTTTAAATCCTTTCTCATCTCCTCAAAATTAGCCTTTCTCCAATCCAAAATCTCAACCCTTGGTCCAGATTTGACCTTCTCCATAATGATATTGAAACTAATGGCATTATGATCACTAGACCCAAAGTGCTCCTCAACACATACCTCCGTCACCTGACCCATCTCATTTCCTAACAGGAGGTCCAACACTGGTAGGCACCTCTACGTATTGCTGCAAAAAACTATCCTGCACACATTTTACAAACTCCAAACCATCCAGCCCTTTAACAGAATGTGATTCCCAGTCTATATACGGAAAATTGAAATCACCCACAATCACCACTCTGTGCTTACTACTAATATCTGCTATCTCCTTACATATTTGCTCTTCCAATTCTCGTTCCCTATTTGGCGGTCTATAATACACCCCTATAAGTGTTGCTAAACCTTTCTCATTTCTGAGTTCCACCCAAACAGCCTCCTTAATCGAGCCTTCTAGTCTGTCCTGCCAAAGCACTGCTGTGATATCCTCCCTGACAAGCAATGCAACACCCCCACCTCTTGCCCCTCCGATTCTATCACATCTGAAACAATGAAATCCTGGAATATTTAATTGCCAATCGCAACCCTCCTGCAACCATGTTTCACTGATCGCCACAACATCATACTTCCAGATGTCAATCCAGGCTCTAAGCTCATCCACCTTTCTTACAATGCTCCTAGCATTAAAATATACACATTTAAGGGACCCATCATTTCTTATTCTCAGTTTATTTCTTTTCCCTTCTTTCTCTCCTACATATTGGGTCTGAGTGTTTCCCTTTTCTGCCTCCTGCCTCACACACTGCCTATTAGCTATCTGTGTTTGAGTCCCTCCCCCCAACCGTACTAGTTTAAAGTCTCCGCAGTTATTTTAGCAAATCTCCCCGCCAGGATATTGGTTCCCCTCGGGTTCAGATGCAACCCGTCCTTTTTGTACAGGTCATACTTCCCCCAGAAGAGGTCCCAATGATCCAGAAACTTGAAACCCTGCTCCCTGCACCAGTTCCTCAGCCACGTATTTATCCTCCACCTCACTCCATTCCTATTCTCACTATCGCGTGGCACAGGCAGTAAGCCTGAGATTATTACTTTGGAAGTCCTTTTTTTAACTCTCTTCCTAGCCCCCTGAATTCTCCTTTCAGGACCTCTTCCCTTATCCTACCTATATTGTTGGTACCTATATGTACCACGACCTCTGGCTCCTCTCCCTCCCCTTTCAGGATATCCTGGACACGCTCAGACACATCCCGGACACCGGCACCAGGGAGGCAAACCACCATCCGGGTCTCCCGACTGCGTCCACAGAAACGCCTATCTGACCCCCTCACTATAGAGTCCCCTATTACTACTGCTCTCCTCTTCGTTTCCCTACCCTTCTGAGCAACAGGGCCGGACTCCTTGCCAGAGGCCCGGGCACCGTCGTTGCCCCCAGGTAGGCTGTCCCCCCCAACAGTACTTAAACAGGAGTACTTATTTCCAAGGGGTACAGCCACCGGGGTACTCCCTAGTCCCTGCCTCTGTTCCTTGCCCCCCCTAACAGTGACCCACTTGTCTACCTCCCGTGGTCTAGGAGTGACCACCTCCCTGTAACTCCTATCTATAACCTCCTCACTCTCCCTGATCAGACGGAGGTCATCAATCTGCCGCTCCAGGTTCCTAATACGGTCCCTTAGGAGCCCCATCTCGTCACACCTGGCGCAGATGTGGATGTCTGGAAGACTATCAGACTCCCAGATTCCCCACATCTGACACCCAGAACAAAAAACTGCCCTGGCAGTCATACTCTCCAAACAAAGCCCCGCGCTCGGTTACTAAACCTACCGCCCGGCCGCTACTCCAACCGCTCCAACCGCCCACCCAAAAGAACTGAGTGATCTCCTGGGAGAGGCGAAAAACCGGATAAAAAACCCAGGCCAATTTGGGAAAAAATCCGGGAAATTCCTCTCCGACCCCAAGCTAGGCGATCGAAACTAGTCCGGGAGATCACACAGGTCTTACTCCTTACTATCCCCACACAATCCCCACACAATCCCCACACACTACTTCCCAAGCAACACAGCTAGGTGCTGCTTGCTACTGCTGCTTGCTGCTGCTGCTACTGCTGATTGCTGCTGCTGCTACTGCTGATTGCACATTCAACTCATCCACCTTATTATGAATGCTCCTTGCATTGAGACACAAAGCCTTCAGGCTTGTCTTTACAACACTCTTACCCCTTATACAATTATGTTGAAAAGTGGCCCTTTTTGATTTTTGCCCTGGATTTGTCTGCCTGCCACTTTTAATTTTCACCTTGCTACCTATTGCTTCTACCCTCATTTTACACCCCTCTGTCCCTCTGCTCCTGCTCCCATCCCCCTGCCACATTAGTTTAAATCCTCCCCGACAGCACTAGCAAACACTCCCCCAGGGACATTGGTTCCATTCCAGTTCAGGTGCAGACCGTCCTGTTTGTACTGGTCCCACCTCCCCCAGAACTGGTTCCAATGTCCTAGAAATTTGAATCCCTCCCCCTTACACCATTTTTCAAGCCACGTATTCATCTGAAATATCTTCCTATTTCTACTCTGACTAGCACGTGGCACTGGTAGTAATCCTGAGATTATTACCTTTGAGGTCCTACTTTTAAGTTTATCTCCTAGCTCCCTAAATTCACCTTGTAGGACCTCATCCCGTTTTTTACCTATATCTTTGTTGCCAATGTGCACCACGACAACTGGCTGTTCACCCTCCCGCTCCTGAATGTTCTGCAGCCGCTCAGAGACATCCCTGACCCTTGCACCAGGGAGGCAACATACCATCCCGGAGTCTCGTTTGCGACCGCAGATCTATTCCCCTTACAATTGAATCCCCTATCACTATAGCCCTTCCACTCTTTTTCCTCCCCTCCTTTGCCGCAGAGCCTCCCATGGTGCCATGAACTTGGCTGCTGCTGCCTTCCCCTGATGAGCCATTTCCCTCAACAGTATCCAAAATGGTATATCTGTTTAGGAGGGAGATGACCGCAGGGGACTCCTGCACTACCTGCCTACTGCTACGCTGGCTAGTGGCCACCCATTCCCTTTCTGTCCGCTTAACCTTTACGTGCGGTGTGGCCAACTCACTATACGTGCTATCCACGACCTTCTCAGCATCGTGGATGCTCCAGTATGAATCCAACAGCAGCTCCAACCGTTCAATACGGTCTGTCAGGAGCTGCAGCTGGACACACTTCCTGCACACGTAGTCATCAGGGACACCGACAATATCCCTGATCTCCCACGTGTTGCATGATGAGCACTGCACTCCACGTTAAACTAGCCAATAATATAAAGGAGGATAGTAAAAGCCTTTTTAGCTATGTAAAGAGGAAAAAAATAGTCAAGTCAAATGTGGGTCCCTGGAAGACAGAAGCAGGGGAATTTATTATGGGGAACAAGGAAATGGCAGACGAGTTGAACCGGTACTATGGATCTATCTTCACTAAGGAAGATACAAGCAATCTCCCAGATATTCTAGTGGCAAGAGATCCTAGGGTGACGGAGGAACTGAAGGAAATCCACATTAGGCAGGAAATGGTGTTGGGTAGACTGATGGGACTGAAGGCTGATAAATCCCCAGGGCCTGATGGTCTGCATCCCAGGGTACTTCAGGAGGTGGCGCTAGAAATTGTGGGCACATTGGTGATCATTTTCCAATGTTCTATAGATTCAGGATCAGTTCCTGTGGATTGGAGGGTAGCTAATGTTGTCCCACTTTTTAAGGAAGGAGGGAGAGAAAACGGGAAATTATAGACCAGTTAGTCTTACATCAGTGGTGGGGAAGATGCTGGAGTCAATTATAAAAGACGAAATTGCGGAGCATTTGGATAGTAGTAACAGGATCGTTCCCGAGTCAGCATGGATTTACAAAGGGGAAATCATGCTTGACTAATCTTCTGGAATTCTTTGAGGATGTAACTAGGAAAATTGACAGGAGAGAGCCGGTGGATGTGGTGTACCTCGACTTTCAGAAAGCCTTCGACAAGGTTCCACATAGGAGATTAGTGGGCAAAATTAGATTTTTAGATTTAGAGATACAGCGCGTAAACAGGCCCTTCGGCCCACCGGGTCCGCGCCGTCCGTCGATCCCCGCACATTAACACTATCCTACACACACTAGGGACAATTTAAAAAAAAACATTTACCCAGTCAATTAACTTACATACCTGTACGTCTTTGGAGTGTGGGAGGAAACCGAAGGTCTCGGAGAAAACCCACGCAGGTCACGGGGAGAACGTACAAACTCCGTACAGTAGTCAGGATCGAACCTGAGTCTCCGGCGCTGCATTTTTCGCTGTAAGGCAGCAACTCTACCGCTGCGCCACCGTGCGGCCCATGAGAACATGGTATTCTGTCCAACACCCGATCATTCAACCTCTGCCTCCTTCCATGGTCCAAGCCACCCCTCCCTCTCTTTCACCCTCCACTATAAGAAACAGGGGCAGGTCATCTGGCCCCTCGTGTCTGCCCCCTTTCACTGTGATCATGACGACCCCACCACGCACCTCTACCTCCTCCTTAACAACCTCAAATTACCGCTAACCTCAATATCCTCTTGCTCCGATCTGCCTCCATATGTGAGTAGCCTCCCCCCCCCTCCCTTCGTTTCTCCTTCACCACCGCAATCTCCCAATCCTCCTCACTCTCTGCATTCGTCCTTCCCGTCCACCCTCCCCCACCTCACGAAATTCCCCTCTCCATCTCTGGATTAAAAACTCCGGGGGAGATGTCAGTTGTCCACCCGATGTGGTTGTGGGTGAAACCCCGGGCAGGGTTTCCGTTGTCCGCCCGCCTGTGCCTGAGGCCGAGCGGCCTCTCCCCCGGTCCCGGGGCCGCGCTGCCCGAGTCTCCCCCCGACCCCCGGGGACTCTCTGATTCTCTGCTTCTCCCCCCAGTCTCCGTCACCCTGGATGTGGAAACAGCGCATGCGCGGCTCGAGGTGTCTGAGGATCGGAAGAGGGTGAGACTGACCGGGACCGAGAGGAGTCTCCCTGACACCGGGAAGAGGTTTACAGGCTGGTGTCCGTGTGTGCTGGGATCGGAGGGATTCACATCGGGGAGACATTACTGGGAGGTGGAGGTGGCGGGGAGTGAGGGCTGGGGTCTGGGAGTCGCCGCAGAGTCTGTGGGGAGGGAGGGACCGGTCACACTGACCCCGGAGACTGGAGTCTGGAGGATCGAGCGGGGGGGTAACAAGTTTGATGCAGTCACCTCCTCTCGATCCCCTCTCCCCGCCCGTCCCATCCCCGGGAGGGTGGGAGTTTATCTCAGTTACGAGTCCGGGACAGTTTCATTTTACGACGCGGACACCAAGTCCCATCTCCACACCTTCACTGGGAATAAATTCACGGAGAAACTTTATCCTTTCTTCGAGACATGGAAGGTAGACCAGTGGCTGAGAATCTGCTCCGGTTCCGCTCCGGGTGTGTAAAAGGGTCGAGTCCCGGGACCGGCGTCAGGAGCGGGGCTCAGGGGCTGTGGGGCAGAAACCCGGTGGACAACAGGTCGGCGCTGAACGGCTCCCATTTAATCCCCAAATTCCGCGTCGTAAAAATCACCCAGTGAGCACGGAAATAAAACCAGGGGGAATGTAAATGTGGGAAGAGAGAAATAAACAGCAAGTGGAATCAGAGCTGTCGATCCGTTCATTTTAACGCGTTAACCGCGTCCGGCAACGGAACAGAAATTACTTTTGTGAAAATATTTTTTAAATGTAATGGGATTGGACCCTTCTCGTCAAAAGTCGTTACGGTATTATTAACTCCGTTCAATGACTGGTTCAATGTAATAGATACAGTTCATGTTACTTCAGTGATTTGGAAAATGTACCCAGCCATTGACACACACGACAAGCTAATTGAAAGATCGCGTTTATTTGAATGATGTGCATTGTTGCTTCCAATACTGTAATTGAAATAAACTCAAAATTACTTGGACTGTACAGATTGCTTTTGAATTCTTTTGAAATCTACTGAACGGGGAGACAGCAGTTTAGTTTGCTTCAGTTTAGATTGGAGATACGGTGCGGAAACAGGCCCCTCGGCCCACCGAGTCCGCACCGCCCAGCGATCCCCACACATTAACACTACCCTACTCTCTCTCTCTCTCTCTCTCTCTCTCTCTCTCTCTCTCTCTCTCTCTCTCTCTCTCTCTCTCTCTCTCTCTCTCTCTCTCTCTCTCTCTGTTCCTCTCTCTCTTCCCCTCTCTCTCTCTCTCTCTCTCTCTCTCTCTTCCCCTCTCTCTCTCTCTCTCTCTCTCTCTCTCTCGCTCTCTCTCTGTTCCTCTCTCTCTTCCCCTCTCTCTCTCTCTCTCTCTCTCTCTCTCTCTCTCTCTCTCTCTCTCTCTCTCTCTGTTCCTCTCTCTCTTCCCCTCTCTCTCTCTCCCTCTCTGTTCCTATCTCTGTTCCTCTCTCTCTCTCTCTCTCTCTCTCTCTCTCTCTCTCTCTCTCTCTCTCTCTCTCTCTCTCTCTCTCTCTCTCTCTCTCTCTCTCTCTCTCTCTGTTCCTCTCCTCTCTCTCTCTCCTCTCTCTCTCTCTCCCCCCCTCTCTCCCCCCTCCCCTTTCTCTCCCCCCTCTCTCTCCCCCTCTCTCTCCCTCTCCCCCTCCCCCTCTCTCTCCCTCTCCCCCTCCCCCTCTTCCTCTCCCTCCCCCTCCCTCTGTGTGTGTGTGTGCTTGTGTTACAGTTCTTGGCCTTGTAATACAAAATAGACGACACACTAATTGTGTGGCTGAGCTTACTTACCCCCAGTCTAGTAGAGAGTCTGGAGAGAAGGAATGGGTGACTTTTCAGGTCGAAATCACACAGACACTTAATAGTTAGTTTAGTTTAGTTTTGAGATTACAGCACGGAAACAGGTCCTTCGGCCCATCGAGTCCGCGCTGACCACCAAAACCCCGCACATTAACACTATTAAGGCAGGAACAGGGTACTGATAGAGAATGATCAGCCATGATCACATTGAGTGGATCGAAGGGCCGAGTGGCCTCCTCCTGCACCTATTGTCTATTTTTCTATCCCACACACACATAGCAGGGACAATTTACAATTATACCAAAGCCAATTAGCCGATAAACCTGTTCGTCTTTGGAGTGCGGGAGGAATGGCCCTCAGATGTGGTCAGGGCTGACGTCACAAGGTCATGAGTGATAGGAGCAGAATTAGGCCATTCGGCCCATCAAGTCCACTCCGCCTCTCAATCATGGCTGATCTCTCTCCCTCCTAACCCCATTCTCCTGCCTTCTCCCCATAAACCCTGACACCTGTACGAATCAAGAATCTATCTATCTCTGCCTTAAAATATCCCCTGACTTGTGGCCTCCACAGCCTTCTGTGGCAAAGAATCCCACAGATTCACCACCCTCTGTCCAAAGAAATTTCTCCTCATCCCCTTCCTAAAAGAACATCCTTTAATTTTGAGGCTGTGAACCTCTTGTCCTCGACTCCCCCAATATTGGAAACATCCTCTCCCACATCCACTCTATCCAAACCTATGATGTGGACATAGGGCTGAGGGACAGGTGGAGGCCTTGAGGAGCAGATGTGGACAGATGCGGAGATGGGACTGGCAGGTGCGATGCGGGGAGGGGGTGCCGGCACAGATGTGATGAGGGGGGGAAATGGTGGGGAGATATGGAGCAGGTAGATGCGGACAAACATCACGGACAGATGTGGAGCTGGGACAGATGTGGACGGGACATAGGTTTAAGGCGAAGGGGAAAAGATTTCATGGTAAATCTTTCACACAAAGGGTGCATGGAACAAGCTGCCAGAGGAGAATAGTTGAGACAGGGGACTATCCCAACTTTTAAGACACGGTTAGACAGGTACATGGATAGGACAGGTTTGGAGGGATGTGGACCAAACGCAGGCAGGTGGGGACTCGTGTAGCTGGGACATGTTGGCCGGCATGGGCACGTTGGGCCCGAAGGGCCTGTTTCCACGCTGTATCACTCTCCGACTCTATGTGGGGAGGGATTTAATAATAGAGGCAGACGTGGAGAGGGTCTTGCACAAGGAGCGAAACTCTGGAAAAATATATGGCACAGGTCCAGTCACAGGAAGGCTATGGTATCGGAAGAATCTCACCCACACTCAGATTCCTTGGGCTACCTATCATATCTAATTTTTTCTTTCAACCCTCCAGTATTGATCAAGCCTTTCTGCTATGGAAGAGGAAGGGATTAGTATCTATTTGTGATTTGTTTTTAGACGGTTGTTTTATGTCTTTTGAACAACTGTCTAATAAATATAATTTGCCTAATTCAAATTTTTATAGGTATTTGCAAATTAGTCATTTTTTGAAGGCTACTTTACCCTCTTTTCCATTATCACATCAAACTGAAATTACACACGGGAGTGGTGAATCTGTGGAATTCTCTGCCACAGAAGGTAGTTGAGGCCAGTTCATTGGCTATATTTAAGAGGGAGTTTAGATGTGGCCCTTGTGGCTAAAGGGATCAGGGGGTATGGAGAGAAGGCAGGTACGGGATACTGAGTTGGATGATCAGCCATGATCATATTGAATGGCGGTGCAGGCTCGAAGGGCCGAATGGCCTACTCCTGCACCTATTTTCTATGTTTCTATGTATCTACAGAAAATGTTTTACACTTGAATCCTTATCAGAAAGGTTTAATATCGGCTATCTATGAGTTGATTTTGAAATTACAAGTAGGCACATCTGATAAAATAAGAATGATTGGTAAGAGAACTTCAAATTTCTTTACCTATAGAGAAATGGGAGAGGATTCTCCAATTAGTCAATACCTCTTCAATTTGTGCAAGACGCGCCCTGATACAATTTAAGGTGGTTCACAGAGCACATATGTCAAAAGATAACGTCCCACATAAGAGATTAGTATGCAACCTTAAAGCACACGGTATTGTGGGTTCAGTATTGATGTGGATAGAGACTGGCTGGCAGACAGGAAGCAAAGAGTA